>NC_092255.1:19749067-19809067 GCF_036320965.1 Panulirus ornatus | reverse complement strand
TTTTGGGCCCCGTTAAGTGGCGAGCTGTTTTGGGCCCCGTTAAGTGATCAGCTGTTTTGGGCCCCGTTAAGTGGCGAGCTGTTTTGGGCCCCGTTAAGTGGTGAACTGTTCAGGACCAAGGGTGGTTGATAAGTGGGAATGTGGGGTTTATAAGTAAGGATGTGCGAGAGTGGGGGGGTTTTATACTTAGGGGGAGGGAGGGGGTAAGGGGAGGGTCTCTGCTACCTAGGGGTATAATGTGTGCAACAGATTCGGACAAAGGTGTGTGTGTGTGTGTGTGTGTGTGTGTGTGTGTGTAGCGGGACGCGTCCGGGACACAGGGAGTCAGTCGATGAGACGCAGGCTGGCTGGCTGCTGGATGGATGGTGAGGACATACGCCAGCTACGCCAGTGGTTCCGTATCGTGAGTCGTGCGCGCGCGTGCCAGACACAGGAAGTATGCATGATTTAGTACGAAGGATGAATTATTCAGATGTACTGTAGCGGCGTAAGACACGCCTTTTATCTGTGGTTTGGGGGGAAATGTATTCCACCACGGGAGCGAGGAGGCGCACAGCTCTGCTACGTGTGTGGCTGACCCGGCGTATGTAAATGCGAACGTGGGTTTAAAGGTGAGGTGAGGGAGGGAGGGATAGATGGATGGGTGGGTGGTTTACGTAGTGGTGATGTGAAGAGGGGGGTGCGCACCTCAGGTAATGGCTGCGTGATGCTACGGGGGGTGTTAGATACGGGAAGGGTGGCATAGTAAGGGTGATGTGAGGACTAGGGTATGTATGGGAGGGGTGTATATTGTAGGGGGTGGTGTGGTGGAGGAGGTGTCAGAGGCGGGCAGTGTTAGAGTACCGGGAAATGGTAGAGAGGATGTGGTATCGTGGTGTCATGTAACGGGACCTCGTGTGAAGGTGAGGGTGGTTCATATAGGGGTAGTGATGGCTGCATTATATAGGGGTTGTGTGCGGCCAGGCGTACCTGAGGTATTATGAGCTTTTTTTGTGTATATATATATATATATATATATATATATATATATATATATATATATATATATATATATATATGATTACTCAGGTTCGACTTTGCACTCTTATCTCTCCCGCGAGACGGGTTGGTGTCTCGCCGCTTGCGTCTCGGTGGGTCTGTCTGTCTCTCTCTGGCCATCCCGCTTAGTCTTGAGATGGTAACCCCCCCTACCCCCCCTAAATCCCGTCTCATGTGAAAGTGTTCTGTCTCCTGCATATTAAACCCCCGCCCGCCCCCTCCCTCCCTCGCTCCCCTGCACGGTGACACACCGCCGGTGCCTCTCATATTGTGCTCAGAGGTGTTCACTGAGGTGGTCGTACTCATGGGTCGTGCCGTCGGGCTCAGGAGCCGTATCGGCGTGCTCAAGGGTCGTGCCGTCGTGCTCTAGGGTTCTATCGTGTTGCTCAAGGGTCGTCCCGTCTGGTTCATGGGCCGTCGTGGTGTGCTCAAGGGTCGTCCCGTCTGGCTCATGGGCCGTCGTGGTGTGCTCAAGGGTCGTGCCGTCTGGCTCATGGGCCGTCGTGGTGTGCTCAAGGGTCGTGCCGTCTGGCTCATGGGCCGTCCTGGTGTGCTCAAGGGTCGTCCCGTCTGGCTCATGGGCCGTCGTGGTGTGCTCAAGGGTCGTGCCGTCTGGCTCATGGGCCGTCCTGGTGTGCTCAAGGGTCGTCCCGTCTGGCTCATGGGCCGTCCTGGTGTGCTCAAGGGTCGTCCCGTCTGGTTCATGGGCCGTCCTGGCGTGCTCAAGGGTCGTCCAGTCTGGCTCATGGGCCGTCCTGGTGTGCTCAAGGGTCGTCCAGTCTGGCTCATGGGCCGTCCTGGTGTGCTCAAGGGTCGTCCCGTCTGGCTCATGGGCCGTCCTGGTGTGCTCAAGGGTCGTCCAGTCTGGCTCATGGGCCGTCCTGGTGTGCTCAAGGGTCGTCCCGTCTGACTTATGGGCCGTCCTGGTGTGTTCAAGGGTCGTGCCGTCGTGCTTAAGGGCCTTATTGGCGTGCTCAAGGGTCGTACCGTCGTGCTTAAGGGCCTTAGTGGCGTGTTCAAGGGTCGTACCTTCGTGTTCGTGTGCCTCCTTCCTGCTTGAAGGTTTCCACCGTCGTCCACCGAGGGTCGTACCACTGTGCATCAAGGTCGTGCCGTTATACACAAGCTAATCATTTACTCACAAGCCGCTGCGTTGCATCTGAAAATCCTCATAATAACATTACATTTGCGCCTCCCTCTTCCTGTTATGCGACTTGTTCCTGTATTAACCCCCTCTTCCCCAGGTCTTGGCCCCCGCCCTCACCCCCAGTTCTCACCATCTTCATCTCCTCCGTTATCTTCCGGGGGGCGTCGTGGGGCGACGCTTTTACATAGCAGTGTTGTCCCTGGCATGCTGGAATGCGTCATTGTCTTCCTTCCTTAACTGGATCAGAGAGTGGCTCCCCTCCGCCACCTCACCTGTTGGTGCTCTGGGTACACCCGGGTCTTTATTCAGCGACTCCCTCCTCCTCCTCCTCCTCCTCCTCCTCCTCCTGCTGCCCCGACGCAGCGACCTTTGTGGGGGTAATGTTGGCATGACCTCTGATCCGCCAGGTGTGCGAGAGGGTAGTAGTAGTAGTAGTAGTATTAATGTATATTATCATCGGGAGAATTGAGTGAGATGAGGAAGTCGAGTGGTGCTAGCGTTGAGTCAGAATGAGTAAGATGAGGACGTCGAGTGATGCCCGCGTTGAGTCAGAATGAGTAAGATGAGGAAGTCGAGTGATGCCAGCGCTGTGTCAGGTAATTGGTGTCGGAGTCTAAGATCGTCAGGTAGGTGTGTGTGTGTGTGTGTGTGTGTGTGTGTGTGTGTGTGTGTGTGTGTGTGAGGAGGAGGAGGAGAACTTAGACCACGAGTGAATGAATGTTACGAGGGTGGAGGAGCGGACGATGAAGTACAGGCAATGGTGAAGGGGTAAAGGGAAAGATAGCTGGCTCTGCGCTCAGGGCTGCGAATGGCACGTTGCTCGAGGGCCGCACGTCCGTGTCATGCACGGCTCGGGGAAGCACCCCGCTGACGATGACAGGGACGTGTCATGCACGGCTCGGGGAAGCACCCCGCTGACGATGACAGTGACGTGTCATGCACGGCTCGGGGAAGCACCCCGCTGACGATGACAGTGACGTGTCATGCAGGGCTCCAGGACGCATCCTCGCTGACGGTAAGAGTGAAGGAGAGCAAACAGCAGAAGTGCTGGGATGTAGATAGCGGGGAGGAGGAAGGAGGAGGAGGAGGGTGGACCGTGTGGGGCCAGGGGTGCGTCTGGAGTGTGTTCCAGACAGAGCGGACGGAGCAAGGTGCTGTCGCGGCGGACAGGTGTGGACGGAGGACGTGGCCCAGCAGGCGTGGCGAGGAGGAGGCGTGGAGGAAAAAGAAAAGAAGAATTAGAGAGAGAGAGAGAGAGAGAGAGAGAGAGAGAGAGAGGACGTTCGGGGATACCCAGGAGAGAGAGAGAGAGAGAGAGAGAGAGAGAGAGAGAGAGAGAGAGAGAGAGAGAGAGAGAGAGGACGTTCAGGAGAGAGAGAGAGAGAGAGAGAGAGAGAGAGAGAGAGAGAGAGAGAGAGAGAGAGAGAGAGAGAGAGAGGTCGTGTTGTATATTCTCCTGCCACAGGTAACGGTGGTGAGACGTGTCTCATTTGACTTCCTTGTCTCTCTCTCTCTCTCTCTCTCTCTCTCTCTCTCTCTCTCTCTCTCTCTCTCTCTCTCTGTCTCCGCCAGACTACGGAACCTTCCCAGTGTTGACCTTACAGGAATATGGAGACCATCTTGGTCCACGAGTATTGCATCTCGACATCTCGAGTCTTGTTACTGGACAGGAGGGCAGTTGGCCCTAGTTCCATCGGTCCTTGTGCCAGGTCATTTGAGGTACTTCCTTAATTGTACCCCTTCCTCGTCCCCTCCCTCCCACACACGTCACTTCCCCTACCACAAGGGTATCGTATTTAGAGATGTGATTAGACTGAGTAGTGATTAGACTGATTAGTGAGCAGACTGATTAGTGATTAGACTTGATTGGAAATAAACCCCCGACCGTCCATGCAGGAAGATTGTGCCTGTGTAGTGTCATATGGTGACCTTTACATTGGAACCAGGACGGCGCGCCAGCCACCCAGCCTGTGTGTGTGTGTGGGGGCGTCCCTCCCTCTCTCCCTCACCTCCCTCCCGTTTGTCTGTCTGTCTCTGTGTGTCTGTCCCACCTGACACCCCCCCCACCCCCTCCTTCTCTCTCCCCCCACCACCACCCCCTCCCTCACCTGCTGTCATAGGTCCTCAGTGGAGAAAGAGAGAGAGAGAGAGAGAGAGAGAGAGAGAGAGAGAGAGAGAGAGAGAGAGAGAGAGAGAGAGAGAGAGAGAGAGACATTGTTTCGAAACTAATCTTTTTTTATTTTTTTGTCAGACTCCGCGCATGGAAATTGAAGAGCTATTTTTGTTGTTGTTCTTGTTGTTGTTGCTGTTGTTGTTGCAAGCAGGAGGAGGAGGAGGAGGGCAAACAAACCCATGTTGTTTAGACAGTGACGAGTGCCAGGGGTGGAGAGGTTAGGGTGGGGGGATGGATGGGGTCGAGGGGTTGGTTAGAGGTGAAGGAGCTCGGGAAGAGTAATTGACCAGGAAGTGTCACATGTCAGGGAGTGTCTGGCTGGCTGGGAAGTACCACAGGTCAGGCAGCGTCTGGCTGGCTTGGAAGTGCCACAGGTCAGGCAGCGCCTGGCTGGAAAGTGCCACAGGTCAGGCAGCGTCTGGCTGGCTGGGAAGTGCCACAGGTAGGTCATGGAGTGCCTGGCTGGCTGGGAAGTGCCACAGGTCAGGCAGCGTCTGGCTGGTTGGCTGGGAAGTGCCACAGGTCAGGGAGTACCTGGCACCCGTCACAGGTGGAGAAGCGTCACGACGGAGGTCGTGGCAGGTCGGGAAGTGGCCAGAGCTGAGAATGATGGCTGGGAGAGGGGAGGGAGGAGGATAGAGGAGGAGGGAATGAGGAGGAGGAGGAGGGAATGAGGAGGAGGAGGAGGAGGGAAGGAGGAGGAGGAGGAGGAGGGAATGAGGAGGGGAGGTGGAGGCACAGCTTGGTAATCATCGGTGTCCCGTTAAGCGCGGTGGGCTGGGGTCGGTGTGGTGGGCTGGGGTCGGTGCGGTGGGGTGGAGAGGAGCGGGGTGGGTGGGTGACGTGTCATTGTTTACACTGTGGTGGTGAAGGATAAGTTCCTGGTGAGATACTGGCCGGGGGGGTACGGACGCCATATATGGTGCTCCTCTCCTCCTCCCCACGCCACACACACACACACACACACACACACACATAAACACACCCCTCCTCTCTCCCATCCTCTCCCCTCAACCCCCACCTCTTCCACCCACCCACCCACCTCTCCTCTCCCTCCCTCCCTGACACTACTGAATCGAGGGGACCCACAGCCCACCCCTGTACTCCGCCCACCTTACCCACCATATAGAAGGGGACTGACCCACCCATTCTATACGCCACGCCCCCACAGTCAGTGTATGAGGGATGTGGATAACGGTGTTAACCCGCCCACCTGTAGTGTATGCCACGCCCCCACAGTCATTGTAGGAGGGATGATGAACATGAAGGTGTTGAGTGTGCGTCAAGGTGTGTGGTGGAAGGTGACTGTGTCGTGTGAGGTGTTAGTCGACGATGTGTTTTGTGGGCGGTCATGTCTGTATACCACGAGCGCACGTGCCGCGTGTGTGTGTGTGTGTGTGTGTGTGTGTGTGTGTGTGTGTGTGTGTGTGTGCGTTACGGGGCACGAGTGTGACGCTCGTGTTACGCCGTGTCTTACCCTTGTGAATGTAACAAACCTTTACGCAAATGCGTATTTACACACACACACACACACACACACACACACACGAGAGCCTAGGCCAGGGACCCGTTTATCGACCTGCCCCGCTGGGTCCAGACGACCTCAGACAGGTCATGATGATGATGTCATGATGATGATGTCATGATAATGATGATGATGTCATGATAATGATGATGATGTCACGGTGGATCATGATGCCATTCGCCCAGTGGTCGTCTGTAGTTTCCCCTCCTGCCCCCTAGTTCGCTGCTCCTGCCATGCCCAGGTCGCCAGCTCGACCCTACCAGGCCACACCAGCTCGACCCTACCAGGCCACACCAGCTCGACCCTACCAGTAGTACACCAGCTCGACCCTACCAGGCCACCTGCACGAGCCTACCAGGCCACCTGCACGACCCTACCAGGCCACCTGCACGACCCTACCAGGCCACCTGTTCGACCCTACCAGGCCACCTGCTCGACCCTACCAGGCCACACCAGCTCGACCCTACCAGGCCACCTGCACGACCCTACCAGGCCACCTGTTCGACCCTACCAGGCCACCTGCTCGACCCTATCAGGCCACCTGCACGAGCCTACCAGGCCACCTGCTCGACCCTACCAGGCCACCTGCACGAGCCTACCAGGCCACCTGCACGACCCTACTAGGCCACATGCTCGACCCTACCAGGCCACCTGCACGACCCTACCAGGCCACCTGCACGACCCTACCAGGCCACACCTGCTCGGCCCTACCAGGCCACCTGCTCGACCCTACCAGGCCACCTGCACGAGCCTACCAGGCCACCTGCACGACCCTACTAGGCCACATGCTCGACCCTACCAGGCCACCTGCACGACCCTACCAGGCCACACCAGCTCGACCCTACCAGTAGTACACCAGCTCGACCCTACCAGTAGTACACCAGCTCGACCCTACCAGGCCACCAGCTCGACGGGAGCAGAGGACCTTATCTCTCTCTCTCTCTCTCTCTCTCTCTCTCTCTCTCTCTCTCTCTCTCTCTCTCTCTCTCTCTCTCTCTCTCTCTCTCTCTCCCTCGTACGGTTCAGGGGGTGTGGGTCAGTCTCTCGATCATCATCGTGGCCCCTCGCCCGTTGGTTGGGTCGCACATTGATCGCTCTGACTCCTTCCTTGCCAGACGCTCCGGCCTCCTCTGACCTTTGACCTCCTCGCGCCGCTCTCTTCCTGGCTCGCACGCCCTCGTTCACGTGGTTCCTCGTGTGAAGGTGCAGGTCCTTGAACACACGACGGTACAGTTCCCTGAGCACGGCGGTACAGTTCCCTGAGCATGGCGGTACAGTTCCCTGAGCACGACGGTACAGTCCCTGAGCACGACGGTACAAGTCCCTGAGCACGACGGTACAGTCCCTGAGCACGACGGTACAAGTCCCTGAGCACGACGGTACAGTCCCTGAGCACGACGGTACAGTCCCTGAGTACGACGGTGCAAGTCCCTGAGCACGACGGTACAGTCCCCTGAGCACGACGGTACAAGTCCCTGAGCACGACGGTACAGTCCCTGAGCACGACGGTACAGTCCCTGAGCACGACGGTACAGTCCCTGAGCACGGCGGTACAGTCCCCTGAGCACGACGGTGTCAAGTAAAACATGGATATGGAGGAAGTAATAAGATCAGCAGGTTACATGATGTAACTGCTAGACTAAAGGCCTGGGCTATGTAGGTACTCCTGGCGCTGTGGCCTAACTGGAGATGTTGACCGTGTGAATTGTGGGGAAGTTTGTGGTCAAAGATGTGGACACAAACTAGAACATTGTGTCTTAGAATGTGGGGAAAGAAAGAAAAGAGAGAAAGAAAGAATAGTGCCTTTTAGACATAGGTGTGAACCGACCCAGTAAGAAATGCCACATCACCTTATTGTTAACAACATAGCTAACCTGAGATGTCAAGTTTGCATCCACTTTTTGCATCCCGTCGGTAAACCTCGACCATATGAAACTCTGTAATGTATGTACTGAAATACGAACTGTAACATCTTATGTAATATCAACCCACTTGGTAGTGAGGAGGGGCAGAGGGTAAGGGTTTCAGACCCTTGGTGACCCCCCCTTGTAATCCTTCTGCGCCACCCGCTCACAGGATGAACGTATGGGGGTGGTGTGCGACGACAGAGTCGTCCCCCACAGGGAGTACACCGGCACAATTCAGATCAAACACACAGCCCCACAGGATCGATCTCCTCCACCCACCCTCCGGGGTTCCCCCTCTCCCTGTCTCGAGGCCCCGCTGTGGTGGCGGGTTGTGGATGGTGGTGGTGTGGTAACGGTGGAAGGCCGCCGTGACTCGCTGTGTTGGCACAACATCTTGACGTCTACCTGGACGGCCGCTCGCCCGTCCTCCACGCCAGCAAGACAGAGTGTGGGATTTGGGTAAAACGTCCCTCGTCGGACAGGACTTCGACCAGCGCCGCGTGGAGGTCGAGGATCTGCTCTGCGAACGTTCTCGATGGAACGTTTAAACGTTCTGGATGAAACATGCAAACGTTCTGGATGAAACGTATAAACGTACTGGATGAAACGTGCAAACGTTCTGGATGAAACGTGCAGACGTTCTGGATGAAACGTATAAACGTTCTGCATGAAACGTGCAAACGTTCTGGATGAAACGTGTAAACATTCTGCATGAAACGTGCAAACGTTCTGCATGAAACGTGCAAACGTTCTGGATGAAACGTGTAAACGTTCTGGATGAAACGTGTAAATTCCCACACACACATACGGGAGGAGAGGTGGGGGGCATTTTTGACCCAGTGATGACCATTTCTTGAGCATTAATCGCGAGAGGAAACCCTCGACCACTGCCTTACTCACCTCTCTGTGTCTTGAGCTCGTTCCGCGGGGGTAGACGCCGTTCATCATGCAGATCTTTGATTAAACATGGCATTGTCCAATTGCCATGTTCAACGTGTGTGAGTCAGCGGGGCATGTTAATGCTCATTGCGTGGCCTTATGCACCGTCAGGGCTACCCTGCGCTCCCCCCCCCTGCCTCTCCATCAGTCAGCTGGGTCGAGGCTTACTCGTCTGCAGGCCGTGACGTCACAGTTGATCACCCTGGCTATTATCTTCAGCAGGATCGCATCCAGCTGAATGATGGCTGCTGGAAATGCGTGATATATATATGAAATGATAATGGACTTCGCTGATTCCCGTGATAGACAGGTAGCGCCAGGAACAGTCGAAAACCAGCCTCATTTGTTCATCTTCACTTTGTGTCTCTGTATATGCACCAAAGTCAGAGGTCCCCCATCCACGGACCTTTCCTTTGTTTTCGCTCACCGCTTCATATACCCTGGTTCACCCCACTAACAGCAGTTCATCCATCCCCTGTATACCACATCACTGTAGTTCACTTAATCCCGTGCACGCCTCTCACCTTCCTGAATGTTCAGGACCCGAGAACTCTTAGCTTTTTTTTTTTTCTACTTGTTTCCATCTTCCCAGCATCCTCCTCCTCCTCCTCTTGCTTCCTTTCCATCTCACACGTATGTCTTCTTAAGTCAATCTCTCTTCGCTCATCCTCTCCGTACGTCCAGACCATTTCAGCATACCCAAGTCCGCTCTCTCTCATGCTCTGCTCGCTGCCATGAATCTCTTTTACACTGTCATTTCTGACACGATCAGCCTTACTTACTCCACATATTGCCCTCAGGCATTTGCTTCCCTCGTATTAAACATGACACCCATCTTTGCACTCGCCCTCCTTCCACATACGCCTTAATGCCCCCAGAACATTTGTCTCCTCTCTCACTCCATGAATAACTTCACCTCCCATTGTTCCACAGCTGCCCTGTCCACAGTCATGTTTCTAAAACTCCTCTTCCTCCAGCTTTTCCCCGTTCAGACTCGCACTCAAACTAACCTGTCTCTCCACTTTGCCGAACCTGATTACCTCACTCTTACTCTCATTGATTTTCAATTTCTTCCATTCCCAAACTCGGACTCTCCCTACTTCAGTGCCATCCAACACATCATCCCCAACCTTCGGTAATGGACTGCGGCCAGCGACATCACTGTCAACCACACCAAGACTGCGGTGATGCACATCAACCTGGGCGCAGACATCATCCTCCACCCCTGACATCACACACGAGGCCCTGACATCCTCCAGGTAGTCAAAGACTTCAAACATCTTGGTGTCACAATAGACGACGGATGGAACGGGGAAAAGTCATGTCATCACTTATATCAAATCTTCCTCATACCGTCTGTACCTTCTCCGCCGACTGAAGTCTGTCGGCGTCCCACCACTTGAGCTTACGAAAGTCCACACCATCTTCATTCGTGCGTACGCTTCCCCAGCTTAATCCTCCTCACTGACAGCTGCACAGATGAACCACTGAAGAAGAGTGCAGAAATGGGCGTGTAGAAATCATCCCGGGCCCTTCGTGCACCAAGAGGCCCTCCTCGTCTTGTTGAACCTGTCCACCTTATCCGACCAACAGCTGGCACACCACATCATCACTGCAATTTGTGGCTTATGGTCGCGACCAGTGGACGTGGCTGGCCTCTTGACCGCTACAGGAACCAAAATGGACTTCTGGGGCAGGAAGTGTGTGAGTATATATATATATATATATATATATATATATATATATATATATATATATATATATATATTCATCTTTCTTTCATACTATTCGCCATTTCCCGCGTCAGCGAGGTAGCGTTAAGAACAGAGGGCTGGGCCTCTGAGGAAACATCCTCATCCAGCCCCCTTCTCTGTTCCTTCCTTTGGAAAAAAAAAAAAGAAAGAGAGAGGGGAGGATTTCCAGCCCCCCCGCTCCCTTCCCTTTTAGTCGCCTTCTGCGACACGCAGGGAATACGTGGGAAGTATTCTTTCCTCCCTATCCCCAAGGATAATATATATATATATATATATATATATATATATATATATATATATATATATATATATATATATATATATATATATATATGAGAGGCATTCCAATAATAGGTATAGCACATAAAACCAGAATGTCTCGTGCTAATATGTCACTGTGCAGCATTATCTCTAACACACTCAACACCTAGAAAAGGTGTGTTTCAGTGGCTGTCGTGAGCCATTCTGTAAACTGAACTCGCTTCTCCGTGCAACTTAACCTCTGTGTAATCCATTCTTTATCTCATTTCTGGGAACGGTCACGAATTTACCGGTGAGGCAATGAGGGATGAGTGAGTGAGAGTGGTGGTGGTTGTGTGTGTGTGGAGGTTCGAGGTAGTAGCATGAGTGAGTCTTTTGTGTGAGTACGAGGTGAGTGCTGGAAGGGATGAGTTATGGGCTGGGAAATGAGGGCAACTTACTGTACATTGTTGTCTCTCATACGTGTGTCACTGCTGCCGCAGATATTATGAGGGCACCATACTGTTGTTCCTCATACGTGTGTCACTGCTGCCGCAGCTATTATGAGGGCATCATACTGTTATCCCTCATACATGTGTTACTGCTGCACAAGCCTCATTGTTGTGGCCACTCATATCCGCACTGCACCTCCTACATTCACTCATTTTACGTGATATATTCTCAGTTCATCGTTGAAGATTTTATGAAGTACGAAGGGCACAGTGTACAACTGATATGTAATTAGATTTGTACTTTGGGTTTCTGTTATAGCCCGTCCTGCCCTAGATTTCTGTTGCCAGTTGCTGTGTTGAGGCAGACGCAGACGAAAGAATTAGAACCTAGTTTGGACGTAATGAAGAGCAACAGATGAACCAAAGCCAACCATTTACCGTAACTTAAAGTAAATGACTGAGGTAACCTGGTTGATATTGGTCGTGCAGGGGTAACGCTACTTCGTGAGGGGGTTTCGCCTCGTATCCTGTAAAAGGTGTTGGGTCGGGTCATCCGGCGTGAGCAACGTGGGGCGTGGCGGACGCAAGAACAAGGTGCCGACGCTTGCCAGGGTGGCTGACGGCCTGCGAACTCAACGGCTCTATCCTGCGCCCGCTCACTCCCCGGGCCCGTAGTGTTGGCTGAGGACATGCGAGGCGGCGGGACATGTAAACGAGTGAGGGGTGACATTTTCCTTGGTCCTCTACTGCTGGATGAGGAAAGGTTTTGTCATGTCTTAAGGAAACAAGTGAAGTTCATGTTGCAGTAAGGCAGTGTCTGTCCTCATCTCCTCCAGTGATGGCAACCTTACCTCCTCCCCTTTTACCCCCAGCATCCCCATCAGTCCCCACGACCTGACGTCTACGTAACGCACACACACACACACACACACACACACACACACACACACACACACACACACACGATAGCCGCGCCTGCCTCACAAATCCAGTTCACTCATTTATGAAGCAGTTGCGAGGCGCCGTACAAGGTCTTCAAGAGTGATCTTGGTCACTCCTGAAGAAGGTGTGTTTCAACGCCGCCTCGCTCGGCGGTCGTATAAACCCGACGTCGACGACCTTGATTAACCCTTGGCACTAGACACAGGCCAAAAGCCCCGACCAGAACGACTCGTAGCACCACGACCCACCCAGTCGGCTGTAGAGAATGTTATGTTAGCCATGCGACCTTGGTGGTAGTGTGATTGCTGCGAGGCAAGCACTCTTATGTAACCTGCGGTCGGCCAGCACGGCAGTCCCCGCATGATCTCGTGACTTTTCCCTCCTCCTCCTCCTCTTCCTCCTCCTCACAATATGATGGTTCCATCCAGCAACGCGATATCCAGACGCGATTCCAGAGTTTGTTGGTCGTACGTCCGGATGGTTGCTGTACTGACGCTGTGTCTTCACAGTTCGCAGTAAATAATACATTGATATACAGCAAAGCAAGGCAGTCTACAGTGACTATTGATTAATGGACATACCACACACACACAATGTGGGATTCATGTTACGAAATGGTGCTCTTATTATAGACGTAAGAGAAAAGGCGATCTCGTCTATCAAGGAGCAACACAGGCGCTTCTTCACACTCCAGTAACTGTTCTCATGTAGGTAGGATTATTAATGCTCAGTGTAGGTCAATCGTGGCTATAATACATTTTTTCCCTGGTGATGGTATTCGTACATGATCCAGTTATGTGTCAAGATCTGACACTCGTTGGTAACGTGAAACAACAGTTGTCTACCATTGTTCTGGGAGACTTGAACTAGACGGGAGTTGTGGAGAAGAGACATTTCCCGCTGGCGATCCTAAATCAGTGGCAGTGATATACACCCGGGCAAGGCAATGTGGAGCAGATGGTTCGCAGCGTTAATCGTGGCCAGAGCTGGAATATCCTTGGCAAGGTCGGTTACCGAACTTGAAATTACAACGGAAGCGCCAAGTGATTGTAGAGGAGGAGGAGGAGGAAAGGTAGGGGCAGGTAAAGACTATATACCAGCATTACGTAAGCTGTGTTATAGTGAGATGCTAGAAGCCATGCGTTAGTCCACCACTGGGGAAGAGAGAAGAGTGAGGGTTGACTCGATCATATCATTCACTTTCTGAACCGGGTTTGACGACACCAGCAGTGAGCATATATTCCAAAGATGCCACTCAGTTCCAGCAACCCAGAGGCCATACCATGGAATCAAGCCAGAAACATGTGATGAAGAGATGTAAAGAAGTACTTTTTATGACATGAAGAGTGGCGGCTATATAGAATAAGCTGGTGAACTTGTCAATGCAGACAGCGTTCTCTGACGGGTGTAGAGAAAGTCGAAGAGAGTGGGGCCCATATTGAGCAACTTTGGGAGGTGCACACATACGTACCAACAGAGCCCCACATGACAGTATAAGTTACTACATACTTCATTCTATTGTATATCTCTCTGTCTAGTTCTCATCCGTGCACTCTGGTAACGAGAGTATTCACAGAAACAGAGCGAGACCCAGAGGTATATTCCTGCGGTAGACCACTAGATAACCTGTGTTTTAAGAAGGTGTTGGGGATGCACCAGGTTATCAGCGCTAAGTTAATCAAGGTGATGTTGTGTCTCCACACTCGGGGAGGTGTCTGGCTCCCTCACTCTCCACGCCAACCAACCGTGAAAGGAATTCGCTCTTTGTCTTTTGAAATTCTCACACGAACGTTCGAGCCATTGTTCCAGTATTCCAGAAGGTCCCTGCTGGACCTGAGCTCTCTCCGTCACACACACACACACACACACACACACACACACACACACCCTGGATGGCTGGCTGGCCTCTTGCTGACCCGCAAGCCTACGTAAATGGGTATCACACTTGGGAGTGTAGTGCTGTCCTCTGTGAGGGCATCTTCATAACCTTCATAACTTTCCAGGACAGAGTGTCCTCTTTCCAGGATGGGTGTCCCCTTTCCAGGACAGGGTGTCTCCTTTCCAGGACAGGGTGTTCCTTTTCCAGGACGGGTGTCCCCTTTCCAGAACGGGTGTCCGCTTTCCAGGACAGGGTGTCCCCTTTCCAGGACAGGGTGTCCCCTTTCCAGGACAGGGTGTCCCCTTTCCAGGACAGGGTGTCCCCTTTCCAGGACTGGTGTCCGCTTTCCAGGACGGGTGTCCTCTTTCCGGAACGGGGTGTCCTCTTTCCAGGACAGGGTGTCCGCTTTCCAGGACGGGTGTCCTCCACCTGGATGAGTCTGTGAAGGGGGTTTTGAACGTGTGGACGCGCACGACGTGTTCCCACGGCCGTCGAAGATATTATCATCACATCCCGGGTGTACGGTGATGCGGTCTGGCCTCCTTGGACAACATTAGCCCCTCGAGCGCGACATTGCAGTGCGACGGTGCGACCCCCTGAGCGCGATCGTGCGACCCTTGAATACGACCATTTCGGCCCCGGAGCACGACGGTACGACGCTTGAGCTCAATCGTACGACCCTTGAACACAACCTTACGTGTGGAGCACGACGGTATGACTTTGTCATCATATATATATATATATATATATATATATATATATATATATATATATATATATATATATATATATATATATATATATTTTTTTTTTTTTTTTTCATACTATTCGCCATTTCCCGCGATAGCGAGGTAGCGTTAAGAACAGAGGACTGGGCCTTTGAGGGAATATCCTCACCTGACCCCCTGGGTACAGCTCAGGGCACGGCAGATGTTGGATACAACACAGAAGTAACCTCAGGTACATCAGGATCAGGAAGATCGTCATGAAGGCCTGAAGACAAGAGACCGCGAGGCCTGAAACCGACGGTTTTCAGGGCACACGTCAGTGTGGCGTTTGTGTCTGGTTTGTACGCAGCAAAGCGGGCACTTGCGGAGGTTCCTTGCGACCTGCCGCCTGTAGCTGTACTCCTAAGGGGGGTATATCCTGGCCGCTGTATTATCACCCTGCCCGGTACAGCTCCTCGGGGGGGGGGGCGCAGAAGGTCACAGACTCCCCTGTCGTGGCGCACCCATTGGGACACGTCGTGGGACTCATCCCACGGGGATGGAAACGGTCTCCCGAAGGTGGTGGTGACCCGTGGGGAGAGAGAGAGAGAGAGAGAGAGAGGCAACGTGGGTTGGTGATGGTAGGGCAGATAGAGTTGCGTTGCCGCTCATAATGCACTGATTCCCCGCCATCTGGTGATGACGACGCCCTTTATCTCAGACCCCCAGATTAAGAGTACCCACGGACGTGGGGAGGTGGCGACACCGCCAGCGCACGAGACCAACACGCGCTGGGGAGATGCGTGAACGCCAGGGGAACGCCAGGTGTTGTGAGAGGGGTTACGGAACTGGGCCACCCCAGGCAGGAGGAGAAGCCATAGGCCGCGCATTATTCTTAAGACCACAGTGACCTTCGTCCGAAGCATGTGTATACACCCGAGTACAACCTGCAGGTTGGTAGTGTGAAGTGGGAGGCGCGTTTCATGGCCAGTGCTGAGACTTATAAGCGTCTGAAGTGTTGGTGTGAGTGTGCTGAAGTGTGGGTGGGTGTGTGTGTGTGTGTGGGTGGTGGGATGGAGTGGAGGATGGGGGTTTATGATGATGTAATGGAGATGTTTGTGATGACGGGATGACAGGCGAGGGTTCGCGTCTGGCCTGTGATAAACTATCTGTCATGCCAGCCTTCATACCTGATACCACCGCGTCACTACCCCCACTGGAGCAACACTGTCTCCCACTGGAGCAACACTGCACCCACTGGGTCGCACCGTCATGCTCAAGGATCGCACCGTCGTGCTCAAGGATCGTACCGTCATGCTCAAGGGTCGTACCGTCGTGCTCAAGGGTCGTACCGTCGTGCTCAAGGGCCGCACCGTCGTGCTCAAGGGTCGCACCGTCGTGCTCAAGGGTCGCACCGTCGTGCTCAAGGGCCGCACCGTCGTGCTCAAGGGTCGCACCGTCGTGCTCAAGGGTCGTACCGTCGTGCTCAAGGGTCGTACCGTCGTGCTCAAGGGCCGCACCGTCGTGCTCATGGGTCGCACCGTCGTGCTCAAGGGTCGCACCGTCGTGCTCAAGGGTCCTACCGTCGTGCTCAAGGGTCCTACCGTCGTGCTCAAGGGTCGTACCGTCATGTGTGAAGGAACCAGCAGGTGTGTGGTGCGTGTCGTCAGGTGGGGCACCCAGGTGTCGGCTGAGGTGTTGGCGACGCGGACGATGCAGTCTGGCGGAAGTCACGACCGCTAACAGGGACGTCTTCCTGTCCAAAACGTCTCCTCTGAGCACCGAGGGTAGGAGGGCTGGCGGCGGCGGCACCACCAACACCACCACCAGCAGGAGGAGGAGGAGGAGGAGGAGGAGAAGCCACCGCGCTCCTCAGAAAGTCGCGACCAGCCCGCCACTCGGGACGGTGCCGTGCCTGTACGTGGTGGGGCTTACAGAATTGTGTCCGACAGGTGGATGAGTGATGGCGCACCTCTCTCTCTCTCTCTCTCTCTCTCTCTCTCTCTCTCTCTCTCTCTCTCTCTCTCTCTCTCTCTCTCTCTCTCTCGTTGAGGTTGTTTGAGGCGTGATCGTTGCCTTAAAGAGTGGGTAGCGACTGGAGGTGGGAGAATGAAGACCTGTTTTTTTTCTTATGGAGAGGACAGAGTGAGAGAGAGGGAGGGAGGGAGGGGAGGAGAAGGCGGTACTGTGCTGGTATCATTATTATTGTCATTAGTAGTAGTAGTAGTAGTAGCAGTAGTAGTAGCAGCAGCTGTAGTAATAGTAGTAGTAGCAGTAGCAGTAGTAGTAGTAGTAGTAGTAGCAGCAGCAGTAGTAGCAGTAGTAGTAGCATTAATAGTAGTAGCAGTAATAGTATTTCATAATGACGTCTTTTAGTCAGTAAGAGTAGTAGTAGCAGTAGTAGTAGTAGTGATAATAGTAGTAGCAGTAATAGTATTTCATAATGACGTCTTTTAGTCAGTAAGAGTAGTAGTAGCAGTAGTAGTAGTAGTGATAATAGTAGTAGCAGTAATAGTATTTCATAATGACGTCTTTGAGTCAGTAGTGAGGGAGTCGTACTGGCGCGGGGCCTCGTTTCCTCACGTCATGTGTTCGTCAGACAAGGTTGTGTGTTTCCCAGTATATCCACGGTAGATGCTGCTCCCTCTCGTTCAGCTCGGAGCGGCCGCGTGTGTTGTGTACATTCCATGAGCCACTCAAGCCTCCCTGGCTTGTTCGCTTGCCCAACTGCCGCTCACGACCTCCAGTCGCGTTTCTAAGAGCTGGTCAACATCAACATTATCATGACTCGCGTGGAATCCAAAATGTGGTTATCATCCCTCCACACACACACACACACACACACACACACACAGGCGCCACAGTTTCCTGGCCTGTAGCATGGTTACCTCGAAGGCGACAGCAGCCCCCCCGTCTCACCTCCGTACCTCAACCATCTTGTGTATATCTTCTTGGCGCCGCTGGCGTCGCGTTCCGTATGGGTCCTCCTCCTCCTCCTCCTCTCTAGGTCGGCCCTCTGCGTACCTTCTCCCTCTCCCCCCAGAGACTTGAGGCCGTCATGCCTGCAGATGTAGTCTCTCTCTCTCTCTCTCTCTCTCTCTCTCTCTCTCTCTCTCTCTCTCTCTCTCTCTCTCTCTCTCTCTCAGTTGCTCGACATGAAACGCAGCTGACCTGCCTCACAGTAAGCCTCTAGGGACTAGGTCAGTCATGATGGCCACTCCAGAATGCGGAGAGGGGGGGACCTTAGTAAGTATGTTTCCACCCTTCATAATCCTATTTGAATTTCAGCTTTGCTGGGTGCGAGCGTCACCAGTTCCTCGGTCCTCCGTCATGAAGGTGTTGCGTCTTGGGGGTCTGGGACGTCCCTGGACGTCTGAGTGTGGCATCGTTGCCAAACATACTCACTCAGGATCTTCAGTCATTCTTGGCCAATGATTTATAATATTCGTAGAACGATAAGGAGTGTGAGCTGGCAATTGAGTTGTGAGGGGACGCCACTAGAGTGTTCGTGTGTGTTTTGTTCCTCGTCTTTGTATGTGTCTCTGTCTCTCCTTCTTCTTCTTCTTCTTCTTCTTCTTCCCGACCCGTCCCCACCACCCTGTTCTGAGCTACCTACTCCCCGCCAAAACCTGGAGGGCCTTGAGACGCGCGGGGACCTAGGCTCCGTGGCGCCGACACTGTACGGGATCGTGAACCTTTTAAGACCAGATGAAGTAGGTTCCTGGTTCATGTGAGACGCGCGATCCTGGACCATGTGGGCACTTAGTGCGTGTGAGAGTTATGGGCTCCTTAAGAGCACACCCTTGCTGAGACTCCCCTGGGGCTTGGCCGCTTACGATCCAGCACCTTCCTTGGACCGTACTGAGCTAGAACACCACCAGGAGAGTAGGGAATCCAGTGTCATAACGTGTGTACGATCCTCGATTCATCAGGGATCAGGAATTTTGTTGGGAACCCTGATTTATCAGGAGAGAGGTATATGGGGCCCTGAATCATCCGGAGAGAGGTATGTGGGGCCCTGAATCATCAGGAGAGAGGTATGTGGGGCCCTGAATCATCAGCATATGGGGCCCTGAATCATCAGGAGAGAGGTATGTGGGGCCCTGAATCATCAGGAGAGAGGTATGTGGGGCCCTGAATCATCAGCATATGGGGCCCTGAATCATCAGGAGAGAGGTATGTGGGGCCCTGAATCATCAGGAGAGAGGTATGTGGGGCCCTGAATCATCAGGAGCGAGGTGTGCGGGGACCTTGAATCATCAGGAGAGAGGTATGTGGGGGCCCTGAATCATCAGCATATGGGGCCCTGAATCATCAGCATATAGGGCCCTGAATCATCAGGAGAGAGGCATGTTAGGACCTTGAATCATCAGAAGGAAATTGTATGGGACTTGAATCATCAGGTCTGAACTGTGTGTGTGTGTGGGACGTTGCCTCATGTGGGACGTTGCCTCATGTGGGATGTTGCCTCATGTGGGACATTGCCTCATGTGGGACGTTGCCTCGTGTGGGGACCCTGCCTCATGTGGAACCCCGCCTCATGTGGAACCCCGCCTCATGTGGGAGTGTGGACCACGTAGGATCGGGGACCGTGGCAGTGGCAGTGTGGCACCTTAGAGTAATGCCGTCGTCTACATTCCCTGTAGCAGCCTTGGGACCAACGTATGTAGGACCTCGGTCCATATGGGGTGGAGGAGGACTCCTGGACCCCAAAATGGAACCCCAGACTATATAGATCCCGGACCATATGGACCAGAGACCATATGGACACTAGACCATATGGATCATAGACCATATGGACACTGGACCATATGGACACTGGACCATATGGACACTAGACCATGTGGACCCCGGACCATGTGAGTCCTCGGACCATATGGACCCTGGATTATAATGACACTGGACCATGTGGACCCCGGACCATGCGAATCGTCGGGCCATATAGACCCCGGACCCTACCAGCCATGTTACGAACCTCCGTTTTCTCTTGAAATGATCCAAAATTTTTTGTTTTCTTTTTTGTTAGGGGACTTTTTCGCCTTCCCCTCGTAGATATAGAAGAGGGGCTGTGGGGATGTGGGGAATCCTACTTATGGGATCTCTAAGGCAAGTGCTTCAAGGACACGACACACACACACACACACACACACACACACACACACACACATCCTTGTATCATCATCCCCCCCACCTCGCAGGATATACGTTCCTCATGACGTCATGCGCTACGAATTCGTGGTCGGGAAGCCATCCGCCCCAAGTGACGTAGAGCGAATTCCGGATTCTGTTGTGTGGCCATCCCAGCGGCGGGGCGGTCTTCCCTCCACCCCTTAATCCCGAAACCCGACCCCGAGAAGATGTGTTTGTTTACGTGCGCGGTGCGGGAGAGAGAGAGAGAGAGAGAGAGAGAGAGAGAGAGAGAGAGAGAGAGAGAGAGAGAGAGAGTAGAGGGTGTATCCGGTGGTATGAGGGGGCGAGTGTGAGTGTGAGGGTTAGGTGGGTGGGTGGCTAGCTAGTGAGTGCGTGCGCTGGTGTATGTATGTAGTGGTGTGAGGGGTGTGTGAGTGTGTGCGCTGGTGTATGTATGTAGTGGTGTGAGGGATGTGTGAGTGTGTGCGCTGGTGTATGTATGTGGTGGTGTGAGGGGTGTGTGAGTGTGTGCGCTGGTGTATGTATGTAGTGGTGTGAGGGATGTGTGAGTGTGTGCGCTGGTGTATGTATGTAGTGGTGTGAGGGGCGTGTGAGTGTGTGCGCTGGTGTATGTATGTGGTGGTGTGAGGGGTGTGTGAGTGTGTGCGCTGGTGTATGTATGTAGTGGTGTGAGGGGCGTGTGAGTGTGTGCGCTGGTGTATGTATGTAGTGGTGTGAGGGGTGTGTGAGTGTGTGCGCTGGTGTATGTATGTGGTGGTGTGAGGGGCGTGTGAGTGTGTGCGCTGGTGTATGTATGTAGTGGTGTGAGAGGGATGTGTGTGTGTGCGCTGGTGTATGTATGTAGTGGTGTGAGGGGTGTGTGAGTGTGTGCGCTGGTGTATGTATGTAGTGGTGTGACGGGTGTGTGAGTGTGTGCGCTGGTGTATGTATGTAGTGGTGTGAGGGGCGTGTGAGTGTGTGCGCTGGTGTATGTATGTAGTGGTGTGAGGGGTGTGTGAGTGTGTGCGCTGGTGTATGTATGTAGTGCTGTGACAGGGATATGTGTGTGTGTGTGCGCTGGTGTGTGTATGTAGTGGTGTGAGGGGCGTGTGAGTGTGTGCGCTGGTGTATGTATGTAGTGGTGTGAGGGGTGTGTGAGTGTGTGCGCTGGTGTATGTATGTAGTGCTGTGACAGGGATGTGTGTGTGTGTGTGCGCTGGTGTATGTATGTAGTGGTGTGAGAGGGATGTGTGTGTGTGTGTGTGTGTGAATGTGTGTGTGTGTGTGTGTGTGTGTGTGTGTGTGTGTGTGTGCTGGTGGGACGTCAAGTGTGAGTGAGGTAATGTTAGCAGCAGCAAGGTCAACGTTTGTCAATGTGGTGCGTGAGTCATCATCATCAGTGGTGGTGGTGGTGGTAGGGCTCACCACCACCACACCAGCCACCACCACCGCCGCCGCCGCTGCTGCTGCTGCTCTCCTCCAGGCAAGGCCGCAGCCTCTGCCCCACCACTCTCTCACCCCGACCCCTTCCCTCCCTCCCTCCTCAGCCCTCCTCCCACCACCAACACCGCTTCGTCTCTCATTTTCATTTTTTTTTTACCGTTATTTTCCTTGTTTCTCTCTCTCTCTCTCTCTCTCTCTCTCTCTCTCTCTCTCTCTCTCTCTCTCTCTCTCTCTCTCTCTCTCTCTCTCTCATTGTTGCCCCTTCCCTTAATTGGTTGGTTTTGGGGGTGCAGGAAGGGGTTAGACAAGGGGGAAGATGGCACATTTTACAGCAATACAAGATTGTTACAGAGTTTACAAATATTACGTGTGTGTGTGTGTGTGTGTGTGTGTGTGTGTGTGTGTGTGTTGGATAAGTAAGGAAACTGGGTAAGCTAAGAAGTGTTCATTGCATACAGTGATAGATGATTGGAACCTCTCTCATAGGGATTTGAGACTCGGTGGGGACCGTGTGTGTGTCCAGGCCCAGCACACGTCTATATATCCAGTCTCCGTTGCAGCCTCCTTGTGCCATAGCCAGTCTCTGTTGGAGCCTCCTTGTGCCATAGCCAGTCTCCGTTGCAGCCTCCTTGTGCCATAGCCAGTCTCCGTTGCAGCCTACTTGTGCCATAGCCAGTCTCCGTTGCAGCCTCCTTGTGCCATAGCCAGTCTCCGTTGCAGCCTACTTGTGCCATATCTTTCTTGGAGTGGGGAGGGCAGCCTCCCTGAAGCATGTAAACAGTTGGTTTTACCTTCAGCAGTTGATGGTGTTCGGTATTTTGCATGCTGGAGTATTTTTTCCATTCGTGACGAGTCTTCAGAGCCATGTTTTGTGCCCCTGTGGAGCTTCAGCGTGCCTGATTTGAAGGCGTGGTGTGTATGGGTATTGTGAGGTGTGTGTGGGTATTGTGAGGTGTGTGTGGGTATTGCGAGGTGTGTGTGGGTATTGTGAGGAGTGTGTGGGTATTGTGAGGTGTGTGTGGGTATTGCGAGGTGTGTGTGGGTATTGTGAGGAGTGTGTGGGTATTGTGAGGTGTGTGTGGGTATTGTGGTGTGTGTGTGGGTATTGTGAGTTGCGTGTGGGTATTGTGAGGTGTGTGTGTGGGTATTGTGAGTTGCGTGTGGGTATTGTGAGGTGTGTGTGGGTATTGTGGTGTGTGTGTGTGTGGGTCCTGGGGAGCTGGTCAGTATGGGTAGGGATCACAGCCTTGACCAGCCGTGTGATTATCTCGTCGGTGCCTAAATGTGTACAGGCTTTACCTTGTGCTGCTTTGGTTGATGTATGTCCTGCCCCTGAGGCCTCACAATGTCAGCTTGTGGCTCGGGTTTTAGTTTACCAGTTCCCTTGATGATGTATTATGCCGCTCCACGTTGTGTTTGTGGCCGGCTTATGATACTTTCCAATTGCCTCAGTGGTGAGTTTGTTGACGTTTGTTTACCTCAACCATTGGACTGTAGTAAGTGGTCGTTGGTTCGGGGTGTGGATTGCTACAGACTGCTGCTATTTGGGTGGCGTCGTCTGCTAAGTGTCCGCGCTCATGTTTCCTACCGGGGCGGGAATGTCTGGTATGTAGGTTAGGAATAGCAATGGTGTCAGGACTCTGCCTTGGGGAACCCCGCTCAGGGAAGGAAATTTCGGTGACGTTACTGAGGTTCTTGTGATTGTGTGTGTGGCGGTGCGTTGGGAATGGAATTAGCCAATCAGTCGGTCCTCTTTGTGTTCTCTCTCTTTCTTTCATCTCTTCCTCGATTCATCATTCCTTTCTTCTTCTTCTTCTTCTTCTTCTTCTTCTTCTTCTTCTTCTTCTTCCTCCTAGAGTCTGTATTTGTGTGCCTGTCCGCCTCCCTGCTACCGCAGATGGCCGATCAGCTTTGGTCACACGTGCTTCGGGACTGGAAGATGATGGTTCCACCTTGACGCTGTCGTCCACAACGCCCCGCTCGAGACGGCAGAGTACGGTAAACACAGAGGTGCATAACGCACTCCGTACACGATCACGTGGACACGCGCCCCCTCTCTCAGGGAGGAGGAGGAGTAGTATCGGTCGGTCGTGGATGATAGTCGACGCACGGCGGTGTCTGTCACCGCGTCAAGGTAAAGTGTTTTCTGGTCGTATCAGGGCGGCCAGCGGCGGTGTGGCTGTGATGACGATGCTGTAACTGATGATCAGCGTCGACGGTCCCCTGGGAGAACCGTCGTCCCTGGTAGGTCTGCTGAAAGAGGAGGAGGAGGAAGAAGAGGGTGGTAGGGTAGGGCGAGCTGTGCGTCGCAGTAGCAGCAGCAGCCAGCCAGCGTGCCAGACCAGGTACCGTTGGCTGGGGACGTCAGCTGGCTGGAGTCTACCGTCCGTAGTTTCCGGGGGCGGTGTTCTGCCGCCATCCCCCACCCCACACACACACACACACACACACACACACACACAGAGGTGACCACCGCGCCACACAAACAACACCCCGTCCGCAGCCCTTGAGCACGGCACTCGTCTCTTTTGACCATATTTGATCATCCTGCAGTGTCGTGTGTTGTCCCAGGGTATGTGCCTACGTGTCAGCCGCCGCTGGGGTGGTGTGTTCATCTTGCTCCTGATGATAGACGGCGTCTCGTCTCAACACCGCCTGTGGCGAGGCCGACCCCAACGGGTCCCCCACATTCCTCCAGCCTCTCGTTCAAACAGTCACACCCTTGGCACCGCCCCGAGTAGGACGCGGGGTGGAAGGGGACGAATGAAATACGAAAAATCAGGAAGGGAAAAAAATAAGACACTTTTGGAAGGGAAGAACTTTATTAGATAAGAGTAAGAATAAAGAAATGAGGCCTGGATTGTGTGGGTCGAATGTATGTGGTGAAGAAGACGTCAGTGTGGAGTGCGGCTCAAGTGTTGGCCTCCTGGTGAGAAGTGGTGGCATGGGGCGGGGGTCGAGGAGTGCCCCTGTACTCCTCAAGGCCGGCGCCGTGTGTGTGTGTGTGTCTCTCTCTCTCACGAGATGTGTGTGTGACCACACAACTTCCTGGGTCCATCGGCAGCAGCGCCACCATCCATCCACCCTCCATACCTCACCGGAGACGAGTGATTGTCTCGCGCATCTCGCCGACGAAGAATGACGCGGAAATGTCCTCCAGTGGGCATCGCGGCGATGAGCGGGACGCGCTCAGTGACTGGTACTTCCTTGACTAAGGGAGAGGAAAGTGGCAAACGTAACGGGTGTCGGTATAGGCCAGACACACGCTGCTGTCGTGGCTCCGTCAGGAGGACAGGCGACACAGGTGACATTACCCTTAGCATCAGGAACCCAGAGGCAAGCATTACCCGTGAGGGGCAGGATTACTGTAGCTGCGGCAGTACTACTGCAGCATCATTCTCCTCGTTCCCTCCACTTGGCGACACATCCTCGTTGTCAACCTCTCCTCACTCATCCTCTCCGTATGTCCAAACATTATATAGCTCACCCTCTTCTCTCTCTCTCTCTCTCTCTCTCTCTCTCTCTCTCTCTCTCTCTCTCTCTCTCTCTCTCTCTCTCTCTTTTCTACCTCTCTCTTATCCTTCCATTTCGTATTTGGTGATTCCCACCTCACGCCTCATACTGTCTCAGCCATTATATTTCCAACGATATCCACCCCTCCTCCGTGCTTTGTTATCTAGGGGTCCAACCCTTGCATCATCACCACAACACCGTCGTGACTACTGTATTATCAGACAGACTCTCTCTCTCTCTCTCTCTCTCTATCTCTCTCCAGACCCCCCGACCGACCCCACCCCACCTCAGTGCACCCGTGACCTTTCCCCCCCCCCTTCACCCACCCTATGGCTCGTATCAGCTCCCGTGGTTCGATTCGCTATCACGTCTCGCTCTCCCGGTATCTAAAGCACTCCACTACCTCCACTTCTGATTGCAGCGCGGCCTCGAAGCTGCAGGATCTCCATAAAAGGTGTCCCACTATAATAGAGATAATAAGAGTAATTATAAGTCTTGTATATGTCTTTTTTTTTTTATCTTAAGTGAGACGGCACGGGCAGCTGCGGCCCTAATCAAGGCCATGCCATTAACGATATATATATATATATATATATATATATATCTTTCTTTCTTTCAAACTATTTGCCATTTCCCGCGTTAGCGAGGTAGCGTTAAGAACAGAGAACTGGGCCTTTGAGGGAATATCCTCACCTGGCCCCCTTCTCTGTTCCTTCTTTTGGAAAATTTAAAAAAAAAAAACAAGAGGAGAGGATTTCCAGCCACCCGCTCCCTCCCCTTTTAGTCGCCTTCTACGACACGCAGGGAATACGTGGGAAGTATTCTTTCTCCCCTATCCCCAGGGATAATATATATATATATATATATATATATATATATATATATATATATATATATATATATATATATATATATATATAAAACCCTAGAATGAGCCTGGTACCCATTTTATCGACCAACCCGTAGGAGTGGATGAACAGCTGGGTTGACTGTGGGCCGACTACCGCAACCAGGATTCGAACCTATGAGCCGCTCGACCCTGGGCGGCCCGTGAGTGCGTCACGGTCATGAACGCTAACCGCCACACCACGGGAGTCCATTATCTGTAGTTATCGATGTATTACTTGGCTGCAGAGTTGATATTGGTCCCCGTAAAAGGAAATGATAGACGTGAGGGAAGTCTGGATGTGTTTTCCCCCCCCACCTCACCAGCCTGGCCTTGTACAGGCTGGCCTGACGACCACGGTGGATCCTAACTGTGAGGCGCTGACCAGGCCTTCACCTCCCGCCTCCAGCTGACTCCCGCTCGCTCGCCCCCTCTACCGCCCGCGACCCACGCCCGCAGACACGACCAGATGAGAGGTAACCCCATCGAGCACGACGGTACGGTGCGGTACGACGACGGTACGACCTTTAGTACGTCCCCTACACCGCGAAGGTACAACCACGGTAGGGCCCGACGGCACGACGGTACGACATTTCACCACGACGGTACAGTGAAGTGTTCTGTGGTCGTGCAGTAAAGGGTTCTGGGGTCGTACAGTGACTGGTGCTGTGGGTCGTGCAATGACTGGTGCTGTGGGTCGTACAATGACTGGTGCTGTGGGTCGTACAATGACTGGTGCTGTGGGTCGTACAATGACTGGTGCTGTGGGTCGTACAATGACTGGTGCTGTGGGTCGTACAATGACTGGTGCTGTGAGTCGTACAATGACTGGTGCTGTGGGTCGTACAGTGACTGGTGCTGTGGGTCGTACAATGACTGGTGCTGTGGGTCGTGCAATGACTGGTGCTGTGGGTCGTACAATGACTGGTGCTATGGGTCGTGCAATGACTGGTGCTGTGGGTCGTACAATGACTGGTGCTGTGGGTCGTGCAATGACTGGTGCTGTGGGTCGTACAATGACTGGTGCTGTGGGTCGTACAATGACTGGTGCTGTGGTTCGTACAATGACGGATTCAGAGGTCGTACAGTGAGGGGCGGTCTTGTCGTACACCGACGAGTGGCGGTGGGTGGGTCGCAAGATCGGGCAGGTGCAACAGGGTCGTGATGGGGCGGGGGGTCGGGGCGGGGCGTGTGGGGCAGGCCGTCCTTCCCCCGGAGGTCACGTGAGTGAAGGTCATCTGTGTTGACAGATCTAGCCCTCACCTTGGCATCATCATCATCATCATCATCATCCATCCTGTTCAACCTGTTCTGCCTCAGCCTTACCCTTGCCTCACCACACACACACACACACACACACACACACACACACACACACACACACACACACACACACCTGGGGATTAGATTTACTGTAGCTCTCACGTGTGTGGGGTGTGGGGGATGACTGTGTGTGTGTGTGTGTGTCTGTGTGTTGACGGGGAGGGAGAGAGGGACGGTTTAACACTCATGTTGCCTCATATATATATCACATAATGTCCTCCAACAGCAAGGATTCGAACCTGGACCTTTTGCGCAGTAGCTCCGAGCGCTAACAGCTCTATGATCGTGTTCCCACATATGTATTCAAATTTAAGCCAGGTATCCATTTATCGACTACTGCACCCAGGACTCGAACCCAGTGTGAGGAGGAGGAGGCGGGAGTGTCAGCAAGTGCATCATGGTCATCGATGCTGTCCACTGCACCACGGAAGCCCAGGTGCGTGTGTGTGCGTGTGTGTGTGTGTGTGTGTGTGTACGGAAGTCATCCATAGTCGAGCGGGTGACGGCCCTGACGTCACGAGGTCGGAGGTCAGAGCAGGCTGTGTGGTGGTGGTGGCCTGCCTCTGGCTGACGCCTGTCACCTCCTGCGACCGATGGTCCTCCTCTGCTGGCGTCTTCCGCCGCGCCCCTCCTCACCTGATGCCACGGCCATGGCGGCAGGTGGCTCCCTGTGGAAGAAACTGATGCAGAGTGAAAATGTAGATTTGATCTCATTGGCTTGGACATGGTCAGCATAGCATAAGTCAGCATGGTACAGACAGCATTGTATAGGTCAGCATAGCATAAGTCAGCATGGCATAAGTCGGTATGGCACAGACAGCATAGCATAGGTCAGCGTAGCATGCTCTCCCACCTCATCCTTTAGAGTCTCCCTCGGGGAGGGTATTACAGCCGGCACATACCACCCTCACCACCCACACACACACACACACACACACACCCACACACCCACACACCCACACCCACAACCCACCCACACACACCCACCCACACACCCACACCCACCCACACACCACAGTCATGTCACCGTCTCGCTGCCAGAGGTGGCCACAACTTGCCCCTTCCTTAGCTACCTGTACTGCTCTCCTTATCACGCTAAGTAGTGACGATTCCGTGCCTGCCTCTCTCTCTCTCTCTCTCTCTCTCTCTCTCTCTCTCTCTCTCTCTCTCTCTCTCTCTCTCTCTCTCTCTCTCTCTCTCCATCCCTCACGAACGCGTTTGCAAATAAAAAAAAAAACCCACCGGAGCTGCTCTAGGTGTTTGGGGGTTCTGTACAGCGGCGGCGCCACCCCCCTGTGTTGCGCTCTCTGCCTCAGCTTCCCTCATTTGCTCGAGACCAGACCGTCGCCTCTGATGGCCTCCGAGGCTGAACGGCATGGAGTGGTGTCAACCCCTCTCACATGACCGACCCCCCCACCTTGGGAAGGTACCTGTGCGCCGTGCCGTGCATCTCGCTCACACAAGAAGGAGAGAGAGAGATCATGGTGTGTTGCTGTGAGGTACTCATCGCTTGCGTGCGTTCCCCAACCTGGCCACTAAGACAGTCCTTCATGTTTCATCCTCTGACACGAGGGCGAGACGGGACATTAAACAGGCAACGTGCAGCCACAACACACACACACACACACACACACACACACACACACACACACACACACACACACACACCATGGTCATCCTGTGGGCGGTAGCGGAAAAGGATTACCAGGATCAGTGTGGTTGATATTACAGTTTAAGATGTTACAGTTCGTATTGCAGTACATACATATTACATAGCCTCACATGGGAAAGGTTTACAGACTAGATGCAAAAAGGTGGAGGGAATCTTAGCAGAACCTGTGTTCATTCTTAGCCTCTTCCTTACGGAACACCTTTTTCTTTTCCCCTCCTCCTCCTCCTCCTACTCCTCCTCCTCCCCATACTTGGCTGGCTGCGTCCTCCTCCTCCTCCTCCTCCTCCCCATACTTGGCTGGCTGCGTCCTCCTCCTCACGTGCGACACGACCTATAACTTTGCGGTTGTCTGAATTCTCCAGTGAAGTTCGGCAGGAGAGAGGAGGAGGAGGAGGAGGAGTCATCACTTCTCCGTCAGCTAGGGTCTCTCTCTCTCTCTCTCTCTCTCTCTCTCTCTCTCTCTCTCTCTCTCTCTCTCTCTCTCTCTCTCTCTCTCTCTCTCTCTCTCTCTCTCTCTCTCATAATGCTGCTGCGCCATCCTGGGCGGGAATGAGCCAGGGGACTGCGCCCGCCCGCTGATGTTGATCAGCTGGCGTCTCGGTTGATGGAGAGCGTGTTCGTGTGATGTCATACAACTCTCAGCGCCCAAATTAGTCAGCGACCAAGCCTGCCTGCCGCAGGGGCCCCCATAAGGTAGGTATTTATAAAACCCTCCCTTCCCGCCACCCCCTTTCGAGTGACACATGGGTCTTGTAAGGGCCATTAGTTACTGTCTTGACCTCCTGACGTAGGGGGGGGGGGGGTGTGATTGACGTCACGTGTGATCCATGAAGGGCGTAGGCTTGGTGCTATACACTCTCACGGGGCGCCATCCGGGAGTCAGCACCCAGCTCATGGGTAACTGCTGGGCGGGCTAGTAGCGCCCTGGTCCATCCCCCTGGGTACAGTCCTGACCTATCTATCGTACTGTGGCTGTGGTGAAGACACCATCCTTGTTGTGCCCGTCTCCTGCTGTCACCTGCATGGTCCGTATTGTTTCATAAGAAGACCTCCCCCTCATCTCTCTCTCTCTCTCTCTCTCTCTCTCTCTCTCTCTCTCTCTCTCTCTCTCTCTCTCTCTCTCTCTCTCGGCAGAGGTTCATCACCGTTGAGAAGGCTGTCGGAGTCCTATTCGTTTCTTGCTGGTGTCGCTGTTGGGAGATTTTTTTAGAAGAGGTGGGTGGAGGTCCCTGTTGGCGGGAAGACTTCCTCGTTAGTGGAGGGGCGTCGCTTGGGCGGTGGAGGGAAAGCTGTTTCCACGTCCACAGTGAAAGGATTGTGGTGGAGGAGGTTCTTCAACTGAGGACGCTTCTGTGTTGGAGGGGTTCCACAGGTTGAAGGACCTTGGTTCTGGTGAGGCTTTGGGTGTCTGGGGAACCTATATGTTGGTGAGGCTCTGTGTGGGTCTTGTGTTGGTGAGGCTCTGTGTGGGTCACGAGAACTCTTGTGTTGGTGAGGCTCTGTGTGGGTCACGAGAACTCTTGTGTTGGAGAGGCTCTGTGTGGGTCACGAGAACTCTTATGTTGGTGAGGCTCTGTGTGGGTCACGAGAACTCTTGTGTTGGAGAGGCTCTGTGTGGGTCACGAGAACTCTTGTGTTGGTGAGGCTCTGTGTGGGTCACGAGAACTCTTGTGTTGGAGAGGCTCTGTGTGGGTCACGAGAACTCTTGTGTTGGAGAGGCTCTGTGTGGGTCACGAGAACTCTTATGTTGGTGAGGCTCTGTGTGGGTCACGAGAACTCTTGTGTTGGAGAGGCTCTGTGTGGGTCACGAGAACTCTTGTGTTGGAGAGGCTCTGTGTGGGTCACGAGAACTCTTGTGTTGGTGAGGCTCTGTGTGGGTCACGAGAACTCTTGTGTTGGAGAGGCTCTGTGTGGGTCACGAGAACTCTTATGTTGGTGAGGCTCTGTGTGGGTCACGAGAACTCTTGTGTTGGAGAGGCTCTGTGTGGGTCACGAGAACTCTTGTGTTGGAGAGGCTCTGTGTGGGTCACGAGAACTCTTGTGTTGGAGAGGCTCTGTGTGGGTCACGAGAACTCTTGTGTTGGTGAGGCTCTGTGTGGGTCACGAGAACTCTGTGTTGGTGAGGCTCTGTGTGGGTCACGAGAACTCTTGTGTTGGAGAGGACCTACCGCTGGAGAGATGGTGTTGGTTTCGACTGAGAGTTACTAAGGCCCCCCTGGTGTTCAGAGAGGACTGGGGTGTTCAGTGGGGCGGTGTTACCGTTGCCGATGGTTTTGAGATCAATTTTCCCCTTTCCACGTCAGCTACGGAAAGAGCATGGCGGCGGCACCCTCCGCGACCCCTCACACCACTCCGTAGTGTGTGTGTGTGTGTGTGTGTGTGTGTGTATAGCCTGGTCAAAGCCCCCGCGGCTGGTCCCTCACCACCCAGCGTCCGGGAGGAAGGCTAGAGGCTATTCATCCCTGCCATTTATATCACCTCGTATTAAAAATTTCTCGTGTCGGACCAGACGTGTGGTGTGTGGGGGACGGCCTTCCGAACCCTTCCACGGGGGGCGCCACCTGGTCCTCGGGGGGCGGAGACAGCATGAATTCACACCGGCCGTCAGGAGGTGAGGCCTGGCGGTGGTGGTGCTGCTGGTGGTGTGTCGGGTGTGTAACCGTGTGATTCCCGCTAGACAAGACAAGCGATCCTCTGTCTGGTGTGGGTAATGTCCAGGCGACACTCGACCGGTCGTCATCGGTCCCTTCCTCCCCCTCGATGTCTCCTCCTCCTCCTCCTTCGGTCATCTTCCACTTGGAGGTCCTTCTCTCTGTCTCTCTTTCCCTTCTCCTTTCCCTAGCAGGGGCATGTGTTTATAAAGTCCCATACACGAGACGGACAGGATGCGATTGCAGATCGTGGTCGGAGTTAGTCATTCTCGGCTGGTGCGTCTGGCGTACGTGCTTTATGGCGAGGGGAAAGTCTTGTTGGAAGTTAATGGATGAGAGATCATGAGAGTGCGAGTGTGTGTGTGTGTGTGTGTGTGTGTGTGGTTGGTGGTGTTCGCCTGGCCTTGAGGGAGTCTTCTTAACTTGTTGCCTCAGTAGTACATCATTATTGACGTCCCCTTACCCCCCATCCCCTCCCTCATGTGAATGCTGGCATTATTCCTCCACCCTCCATGCCTCCTCATTGCCTGCCTGCCTGCCCGACACTGCCCCCTCCCTGCTCACGCTCTTCTGTCTCCCCTGGGATTTTTAACATTCCTGGCCACCACCACCACCACACTGGAGGCATTCCTTCATTCTGACGGTGATCGTGGACACTGTCTCCCAGTTCCCCTCCGGCAGTGATTGTGGGCACCGTCTCCCAGTTCCCTCCAGCAGTGATTGTGGACGCTGTCTCCCACTTCCCTCCGGCAGTGATTGCGGGCACTGTCTCCCAGTTCCCCTCCGGCAGTGATTGTGGACGCTGTCTCCCAGTTCCCTCCAGCAGTGATTGTGGACACCGTCTCCCAGTTCCCTCCAGCAGTGATTGTGGACACCGTCTCCCAGTTCCCTCCAGCAGTGATTGCTATCACTCACTCCCATAAATAGCTTTTGTTTACATTTTCCCAATCCATCTGATAACCGTTCACTGCCTGCCTCTCCACAGCAGTGACCGTGTGCACCCGTGATCTCCACCAGTGATGGTTTACACCTCACCGAACGCTGCCGTTCCCCTCCTCCTCCGTCCCTCATGACACAAGGCATCGGTCGCATCTCTCATGAATGAGACGGTCTCATACATCGCCGTCCATCAGCATCCTTCCCCCCTATTCCTTTCCCATCCCGTTACCCGCTCGCCTTTCCCCCCAGTACGCTCGCCCTCGTCCTCAACCCCCTTCAGGTGATCGTGTCATTCTCCAGGGTGGCGCCTGGGGTCCGCCGCAGACCCTTCAGCCCTCGGAAACCAACCCCTCCACCCCTCTTCATTGAGCCCTCCCTCCCTTCTCTCTACACCAGCACGCCAGCCAGGGTCGTCTCCACCCGGGGCCAATGTTGCCTCACTGACTCATTCAGGTCAACTCTTACGTCCCTCACTGCCTCACTACCGCCATGTATATATATATACACCTATACATTTTCCTCGTCACGGTGTCTTTATGAGTCACCTGCCGCTCCCTCCCTCCCTCACTCACTCATCATCGGTTGGCACGGAGAAGGTGGTACGTACGTATGGATCTTGACTCATTGGCTTTACGATGAGTAATCTGGGACGGTCGGGTTGAGGAGACGTGGTCATGACGGGGCGCGAGCACCGGGTCTCATAGTGGGTGATTCAGTTCCTCAGTTCTCGCGGCCGTTCCGTTTCTCGACGTAGAAGCAGTGGCTCCCCTCCTGCGTTACTCCTTCGGTCCTGGATGTGGGACTCGACGCCAGATGTTGCTTAGACAAGAAGTGTTCGCCCGCGCGACCCCCACGACGGAGTGCATGCCTATATAACAATGCAAGGCAGGCATCTAAGCGTTCAGTAATGTCCCAGGTATTTGGACCGGGGCTTCAAAAAAGGGGCAAAGCGTTTGAGGGGGGTCGTCATTGGGTAGTTACGCGAGTGTCCCCCGCTATTCTGGGATCAAAGAAGGTGAGCGTAGTCGTGGTTGATGATGTCAGGGTGAAACCATTGAGGTCAGAGTGGTGTGTGTGTGTGTGTGTGTGGCTGGGCATATCTGTGCTGCAGCGGAGCCAAGCGGATCATCCGGGTACCCCTGGTGGCGACGCTTGTAAACAACAAGGCCAGGAGGCCAAGCGTCCTCACACACACACACACACACACACACACACACACACACACACACACACCTGCCTCGCCCAACTGATGGTGCTGTTTGTAAACACTGCTGGAGCATCAGGGTTTCGGCTCTCTCTCTCTCTCTCTCTCTCTCTCTCTCTCTCTCTCTCTCTCTCTCTCTCTCTCTCTCTCTCTCTCTCTCTCTCTCTCCCCGCTCGTCTCGTCCCGTCCCTCCTCCCCAACTTTGAACAAGACTATGGTCAACAACAATAGACAAAATGTTTATAGAGACGGTAAACAACAGCGCTGTAATCACTCACCTCTTTTTAAAGTACTCTCGTATGTGAGGTGGATCGTGGTCTTTCAAAGTGAATATTGACTGGTGTTTGATACAGGTGGAGGGAGGCATCTGAACACATAGTAACCCCACGAGTATGATAGATTCTTCGGCATGATGGTACGACCCTTGAACATGACGGTTTACGACCCTTGAACATGACGGTTTACGACCCTTGAACATGACGGTTTACGACCCTTGAACATGACGGTTTACGACCCTTGAACATGACGGTTTACGACCCTTGAACATGACGGTTTACGACCCCTGAACATGGCGGTTTGCGACCCTTGTACATGGCGGTTTACGACCCTTGTACATGACGGTTTACGACCCTTGAACATGACGTTTTACGACCCTTGAACATGACGGTTTACGACCCCTGAATATGGCGGTTTGCGACCCTTGTACATGACGGTTTACGACCCTTGTACATGGCGGTTTACGACCCTTGAACATGACGGTTTACGACCCTTGAACATGACGGTTTACGACCCTTGAACATGACGGTTTACGACCCTTGAACATGACGGTTTACGACCCTTGAACATGACGGTTTACGACCCTTGAACATGACGGTTTACGACCCTTGTACATGACGGTTTACGACCCTTGAACATCACGGTTTACGACCCTTGAACATCACGGTTTACGACCCTTGTACATGACGGTTTACGACCCTTGAACATGACGGTTTACGACCCTTGAACATGACGGTTTACGACCACCTTAGGTACCATGATGTGACCTTTGACCTGACCTTGGGAGAGTTAGGCCGTCATGCCCTTGAGTCGTACACTTGGGCTCGAGGATCGTACCACTGTGCTAAAACGGTTCAGCTCCACTGTTGAAAGATGTTTGCTCCTTGAGGTTGCACTTGTCCCAGTGGAGCTACGCTCTTCCTCTACACCATCCGCAGGTGGAGGAGGCGTCTGTAGTTCACTAGTGGAGCCACGACTACCCTTGATACCATCTACAGGTGGAGGTCAGCTGCCTCCATTGGTGGAGCCACGACCACTCCTCGTCACCATCTACAGGTGGAGGAGGCGTCGGCTGCCTCCACTGGTGGAGCCACGACCACTCCTCGACACCATCTATAGGTGGAGGCACGACCACTCCTCGACACCATCTGCAGGTGGAGGAGGCGTCAGCTGCCTCCATTGGTGGAGCCACGACCACTCCTCGACACCATCTATAGGTGGAGGAGGCGTCAGCTGCTTCCACCGGTGGAACCGCGACCACTCCTCGACACCATCTACAGGTGGAGGAGGCGTCAGCTGCCTCCATTGGTGGAGCCACGACCACTCCTCGTCACCAGCCGCCGCAGGTGGAGGAGGCGTCAGCTGCCTCCACTGGTGGAGCCACGACCTCTCAGCCGCCGCAGGTGGAGGCGGGGGTCGCGCAAGGTAGCGGCGGGCGGGCGGGAGGGCGAGCGGGAGGCTGGGTAGTGCAGGGGTGTCGGGGTCGGCCTTGAGCCAGGCATGTCTGTCGCCCGGGGCTCTGCCTGGGGACCGAGACAGGCAGGAAATAATAATACCTGGCCAGGAGTTTCCTCACACCCCAGACGCTCCTACAATACTCCACACACACGTCCTCGGCCTGTGGCAACCTAACCTTATTGGTGTAGCCTTAGATGTAGTCAAGTGCCATCTACGTAGGCTACCAGAATGCTTTCAGTAAAGACCCCGTATCAGAGATGATCATTAAAAGTTCGAGTCATATGACTCCAGATAGGATTTTGCCTCGTTAGGTAGAATGTTGGTTTGACCGGCCTTAAACAATGAGTAGGGGGATGAGGGGGTGTCAAGTCTCGGAATGGTTAGACGTAACAAGTGGTGTGCCACATGGATTCCAATTCTCGGGACCAGGTCTATTTTCCTTCACACATCAGCGACATAGATATTGGATGGCGTGCTCTCGCTATCACATTTCGCAGAAGGTGCTAAGGCAGGAAAATAGAACAGCAACATTAATGGAAAGTCTACACAGCTACAAGCTCACTTAGACATACTGACGGCAAATGAATTACACTCATTGATAAGAGCAGCACATCAGTAAGTAAGAACGGCAATGCAAGCTACGGTGTGAGTTCCGATATACTGCAGAAGCTGAGTGAGGATAATAGACACCAGAATACATGACCTAAAGCGAACAAGCAGTGAAAAAATAGGGAACGGCATTCCGGGATTCGTCGGTGAGGAGTGACAATGTGTCTTTTAAGAAAGTAGTCCCCGCGGTGTCATTCACCAGTGCGCCCTCGCCGTGATTACGGTGTTAAGCTCTGGTCATCCGTGCGTGAGGAAGGACGTAGGTTAGCCCGACGCTGGCCTCCCTCCCCCCGGACTGAGAAGCCAGTGCTGTAGCAGCCGCCGCCGGCCAGACGCGAGACGAATTTGACTTTCTTTTTTTAGCTTCAGAAATTAGAAGTTTAAGAGGTGTTTTGGTAGGTGGCGGGGTAAATTTGATGGATGGTGGGGCAAATTTGATAGGTGGTGGGGTAAATTTAATGAGTGGTGGGGCAAGTTTGATGGGTGGTGGGGCAAATTTGATGGATGGTGGGGCAAATTTGATGGGCGGTGGGGTGGGGGGGGGCAAATTTGATAGGTGATGGGGCAAATTTGATAGGTGATGGGGCAAATTTGATGGGTGGTGAGGTAAATTTGATAGATGGTGGAGCAGATTTGATGGGTGGTGGGGCAAAATTGATGGGTGGTGGGGCAAAATTGATGGGTGGTGGGGCAAATTTGATGGGTGGTGGGGCAAATTTGATAGTTAGTGGGGCAAACTTGATAGCTGGTGGGGCAAATTTGATGGGTGGTGGGGTAGATTTGATGGGTGGTGGGGCAAATTTACCAAAGGCTTCTATAACCTCGATCTGAGCCGATCCGCTGTATGATAAACTTAGAGCTGTGTGGTGACACTCGTGTAGACGGATACACGCAGACTCGTGGGCACACGGTTTTACTGCGAGTGAGACAAATGTCCTTTTTTTATTTCATATCCTACAGGATTCTTAACATACTCCAACGATTCACCAGCTGGAGGAGATGGGAGCAGCGCCATAGATACGTTTTAAGACGAGGCACAGCACGACAAAGACTTGGGTTGACGTCCACGACTGACTGACTTTATTCCCAACCTCTCATGTTACATAGAGATTGACAGGTACTTCTCTATAAGCCATCTGTTTTCGTATCTACTCCTGCCTCGCTGATCTATCTATTTTGTTTCTTTTCTTTCCAGATCTCTTCCAGTATCATTTACGCCCTCGATAAGGCCCTGTGTCGGTCTGTTGCTGAGTGTATCTCGGATTCGCTGATCTCTGACCTAACGCTAGATTTGCTGTCGATGCTTATAAGCGGATTTGATATCTAGTCATGCTGAGCACACGTACTCAAGCACCCAGCGGATTTGACCTCAGGAGCACGACGGTACGATCCTTGAGCACGACGATACGATCCTTGAGCACGACGGTACGATCCTTGAGCACGACGGTACGATCCTTGAGCACGACGGTACGATCCTTGAGCACGACGCAACGACCCTTGGGCGTGATGGCGTAGCCTTCGACCTGGCCCACGAGGGTCAGGTGTGAGGCCAGGCCATCATCGCACCCCCGGGGTCGTGACGTGGTGATCAAGGGTCGTACCTCTGTGGTCAAGGGTGTAGTACCGTGGTTGTGAGGGTCATGACATGAGGGACTTGTGCTGGGTATGGAGAGGCGTGAGGGGGTGATACCATGAAGGGGGATGGTCGTTGTGATGGTGGTAGTGGTGGTGGTGATGGTGGTAATGGTGGTGGTGATGGTGGTAGTGGTGGTGGTGGTGGTAGTCTTGAGTGATGGTGGTGGTGATGATGAGGAGGCCCAGACGTGAAGCCATACCGGAGCCGTTGGTGGTCGTCCTCCCTCCCTCTCCTCTCCTCTCCTCTCGTACATTAATAGTGACGAGAGGAGGAGGAGGAGGAGGAGCAGGGGGAAGAGGTTGGGTCTCTCTCTCTCTCTCTCTCTCTCTCTCTCTCTCTCTCTCTCTCTCTCTCTCTCTCTCTCTCTCTCTCTCTCTCTCTCTCTCTCTCAGCATCTCTTCCATCAACCTTCCGCCCATACTTACATACACCCCTCACCTTCCCTCCCTCCCACCCTGTCACACCAGCAGCGTGTTGTGTTGTGTCCTTACCTGAACGTACCCTGACGCTGGCCTCCCTCTCCCCTCACAGGTCACGCGGCTCACGTCGGCGTTGCGTTACAGCAGCACCCAGGGTTAAGACTACGCCACGTAACGACGAAAGGTAATCTTCATCGCGCGAGGTGTGGTAGGATGGCAGACACTTTGAGCACCTCAGTAGTGTTATATTCCTATGTCGTATGGTCGAGGTTAGGGCACGTGGCCCCCCCATCATGGCAAACCCTCGGAGAAGATGAAAAAGAAATACAGTTGTTGGCGAAGTTTGTAGATCAAATGGCCCATGGATATATATATATATACGTATGGCTGATAAACTGTGTGTCAGTGTATGCGTGGCGGCAGAAGGGTGAACGCTAGACACACTGATCCAGACCCAAGAAAATTATGGCAATATCGGCCGATAATATCATTTCGTAGAGATTATTTATTTTTTTTTTGGATTACATTTGAGTTATTTCTTAGATTATTTTTGGATTATTTTTGGATTATTTTAAGCCTTGTGTGATCAAGTTCTGCTGTGTATTTTTGATTCTTTTTTTTTCCCAGTTCTCAGCACGGTCGGTGTTTCCCCCAGTTCTCAGCAAGGTCGGTGTTTCCCCAGTTCTCAGCACGGTCGGTGTTTCCCCAGTTCTAAGCACGGTAGGTGTGAGCTTGCGTTCCCGGGGCTGTGGGCGGCATATAGGTACAAGGAGGGTGTCAGCGTAAGGAGGGAAGGGGAAGCCCGTGGCTGAGCCGGGCTGGGTGAGTCGTCCAGGGTCATGGTCGCACCTCTCACGCCGCCGCATTGCTCAAGGTAACTAATCGCTCAGGCAAATTGCCTGTCTACACACACACACACACACACACACACACACACACACACACACACTCACACGCTGCTTCCCGAGTGTGTGTTTTTGTGTGTGTGTGTGTGTGTGTGTCTGTGTGTGTGTGGCCTGTGTGGAGTTATTTAACCGACCTCCAGCACGGCTATACGGCCCTTGAGCACGACTGCGTGAGGACCAGCGCTTGACGGACCCTCAAAAGGAGTTTAAGATCGAAGACTCTGGTTGACCCAAGTGGTTGATCTTAAGATCCTACACCCTCGTAGTGTATCGAGTTTACTGGTTCCCTTCGTTGGCGTCCGTCGGGCTACGTTACCGTGTCCCGTAGGTTACGGTACGCGTGACTCGCCCGTGACTGAGTCACGTTACCTCAGCTCACGCCAGAGCCCAGGAGGAGGTGGCGGAGGAGGAGGCGCAGGCGGAGGAGGGGCCAAGCCAGCCTCACCGTGTGTCCTGACCGTGTGTGTGTGTGTGTGTGTGTGTGTGTGTGTGTGTGTGTGTGTCTCACACAGTCCAGGACGTAGATCTGCTCAACCAGGGATGGCCTCCAGTGCCTCTCCCTGCCACACTGCTGCAGTGATGTCACGGGGTGTCTTTTCCCCCGAGATGGGAAGGAGATGCAGCACACACCATGAAGCATTCACATTTTGTATCCTATGCAATGTGATGATGATAAGGACTTCTTGTCTTGTTCTTATCTTAGATGTTGTCTTGTTCTTATCTTAGATGTACGGATTTGCTATTCCCCTCATCCCTCCTCCTTTGGGATTGAAGAGCCGTGTCCAGTCCACTGTGAGTACAGATGTTGAAGCTGACCATTGGCGTCATTGATCACTGCTGTGGTATGTCTGTGTTTGAGGGGGTGACTGCCCAGACCACACCACACAGACAGACCCTGCCTCCCCCTCCGCGCACTCTCCCTCCCCTCCTCACTCCCTCACAACCCTCTACGCCACACAGACCCCCCTCACAACCCTCTACTCCACACAGACCCACTTCACAACCCTCTACGCCACACAGACCCCCCTCACAACCCTCTACGCCACACAGACCCCCCTCACAACCCTCTACTCCACACAGACCCACCTCACAACCCTCTACTCCACACAGACCCCCCTCACAACCCTCTACGCCACACAGACCCCCCTCACAACCCTCTACTCCACACAGACCCACCTCACAACCCTCTACTCCACACAGACCCACCTCACAACCCTCTACCCCTGAGACCAAACTCAGTAAAAACTACGGCATGCCAAGGTCGCGCCGTAGCGCAATTATGGCCTTGCTGACGTCATTCGCTGCTGCGTCGGAGTGAAAGACAGACAGACAGACGTACGGACACCGGTACTGTACTCCCTTCCCCCCCGGCTTTTACCCCCCTCTCTCTCTCTCTCTCTCTCTCACACACACACACACACACACACACACACACACACACACACACACACACCTTCACGTTTTGCGTAGCGATCAGTAAATGCGTCAAAGATGTGATGAGTTCGTCACAGTCGAGTCTGGAGGATGGATTGATGTATATGTATTGGTCAGACAGCCGGCGTCGTCGGGGGGGGGGGGGGTGAGAGGGTCAGCAGGTGTGTGTGTGTGTGTGTGTGGGTCAGAGGTAAGGTCTGGAGGACCTCCTGTGAGTCAGCAGGTGTGTGTGTGTGTGTGTGTATGTGTGTGGGTCAGAGGTAAGGTCTTGAGGACCTCCTGTGAGTCAGCATGTGTGTGTGTGGGTCAGAGGTAAGGTCTCGAGGACGTCTTGTGAGTCAGCTGGTGTGTGTGTGTGTGTGCGAGGGTCAGAGGTAAGGTCTGGAGGACCTCCTGTGAGTCAGCATGTGTGTGTGTGGGTCAGAGGTAAGGTCTGGAGGACCTCCAGTGAGTCAGCAGGTAAGTTCTCGAGGACGTCCCATGACCTCGACCTAGTGATAGGCAGGTGTACGTACAAGCACGAGGAAATTCCATTCTTCCAGTTTTCCGTATAGCGACATGGGTAAGTCCGGCGGTGATAACGACTGGGTTTCCTGTCGTAGGGGGAGACCACAAGTGACTCACTTTTGGCCTGGAGGAAAACAAAGAATGCCCACTTCATGTGGCCACCTCATGTGGCCACCTCATGTCCTCATGTGGCCCCCTCATGTCCCCTAAAGATTTTATAAGAAAAAATGTCACATTACATTTTTTTATGTAATTTTTGTTTGTTGGGTGGGCCCCCACCCGGTTGCCCCCCTCCCCATATATATATATATATATATATATATATATATATATATATATATATATATATATATATATATATATATATATATATATATATCCCTGGGGATAGGGGAGAAAGAATACTTCCCACGTATTCCCTGCGTGTCGTAGAAGGCGACTAAAAGGGGAGGGAGCGGGTGGCTGGAAATCCTCCCCTCTCGTTTTTTTTTTTTATTTTCCAAAAGAAGGAACAGAGAAGGGGGCCAGGTGAGGATTTTCCCTCCAAGGCCCAGTCCTCTGTTCTTAACGCTACCTCGCAAACGCGGGAAATGGCGAATAGTATGAAAAAAAAAAAAAAAAAAAAAAAAAAAATATATATATATATATATATATATATATATATATATATTATATATATATATAATTTACATAGCCTCAGGAGTATTTTGTAAGGTGGGGGGTCGGAGGTGTTCTTCACCTTCAAAGTTGCGCTACAATCAGTACCAGGGAGAGGGTGAACTCCTGAAGAGTTGAGAAGTGATTCCTTTGACGACGCTGTTGCCTGCCACTTATTCGTTACTTTTTTTTCCTTCATTTGTGTTACAATCACTTATATAGGCCGCGTCCCATAACGCCACACGCACACACACACACACACACACACACACACACACACACACACTTACCCGGACCATAGCATGTGAACTGGCTGAGGAAACCTGAGTAACCTAACCACACAAGACTTAAACGTAAACACTGACCAAACGCACACGACATACATATTTCCCTCCCCAGGGGTAGAGGTATTATCACACAGGGGTCCGTCCACCCCACCTCGCGTGTGGTGCAACGTTGCTGCTGCCTGGAGATCACATGAGAAGAGAAATAAAAAAACACGTACCACATAAGGATGCACACACACACCACTCCACTCTCTCTCTCTCTCTCTCTCTCTCTCTCTCTCTCTCTCTCTCTCTCTCACACACACACACACACACACCAGCACTCTACCATGTGCAACATGGAAGAAAAAAAAAGGTGTATATAATCCAAATTACGCCATGCCCAAGCACGAGGGATTACTGCGAGAGGTAACGAGTTACGTTCTTGAGAGAGGTAACGAGTTACGTTCTTGGGAGAGGTAACGAGTTACGATCTTGAGAGAGGTAACGAGTTACGTTCTTGGGAGAGGTAACGAGTTACGTTCTTGGGAGAGGTAACGAGTTACGATCTTGGGAGCGGGCCACCATAAACGGCAGACAGAATGCGGAAGAGAGAGACCTTAAGTTTCTCCCTGACATAAGATGGTTGATGATGGGAACAAATTACGAAGGAAAATGACTCTTATCTGTATCTACAACGCGTCATGAGGGATCACGTGTGTGTGTGTGTGTGTGTGTGTGTGTGTGTGTGTGTGTGTATGTGTGTGTATGTGTGTGTGTGTGTGTGTGTGTGTGTGTGTGTGTGTGTGTGTGTGTGTGTGTGTGTGTGTGTGTGTGTGCAGTCGCTGTTCGGTGAGGTATGCGCCAGATAATCTAATGGAGCAACGCCTGCTTGAAGCTTTGCTGTATTACTGTGTCCTTCACCTTATAGCCTGTGTGTACATGTATATAGCTATCTGGCTGGCTGGTTGGCTGGTTGGTTGGCTGGCTGGCTGGCTGGCTAGCTGGTTGGCTGGCTGGCTAGCTGGCTGGCTGGCTGGCTGGCTGGCTGGGAGACCGTACTTTTGATTCCGTTCGTCCGTGTTACAAACACGATGTATAAGAATCTTATTTTCTTTCCCTCCCTCCCTCGTGTTCCCGAGCAGCGCAGGTCTTGTTGCTGTGTGGCCAAGGCACACAGAGCAACGGCGCGGGTGGGATGTGTGGAGGACGTTTTACGACACCAGCCAGGGAGGAGGGTGTGAGGTGGGAGATGGCGGCCCGTTGGCTGGAGTCTTGTTACCACCCTGCCTCTCCCCTCCGTCAGTGTCACGCAGGTACTACCGCTCCCTGTCGCACTTCGTAAAGTCTTGTTACCACCCTGCTTCTCCCTCCGTCAGTGTCGCGCAGGTACTACCGCTCCCTGTCACACTTCGTAAAGTCTTGTTACCACCCTGCCTCTCCCCTCCGTCAGTGTCACGCACGTACTACCGCTCCCTGTCACACTTCGTAAAGTCTTGTTACCACCCTGCCTCTCCCCTCCGTCAGTGTCACGCAGGTACTACCGCTCCCTGTCACACTTCGTAACTCACAAAAAGCACTGCTGGTGTTTTTTTGGACCAAGATCACTGTTTCCCAGCGTCAGGACTCAACCCAGCATCACTGCCATGGACACTGTTTTCAAGGGATGTCATTGTTGACGGCCAGCGCTAACTGAACAGCACAAGTTGTGTTCGTTGTCTCTGTGTATGTTCCTCCCTGATGTAGGGAGGGGACGTGTGGCACAGGGAGGGACCAGCTGCCACAGGCACGGTTGTTGAATGGGCTGAGCCTTGTGGACCGGAAGCCCAAGGCTGCGCCACTTGCAGTAGCAGGGAAGTGTGGTAGAGCAGCGTCGTGGAGTATGAAGAGGGAAGGATGGCGTCCCATGTTAGGTAATGTAGGAGAGAGAGAGAGAGAGAATGTGAGTCACTGGGTAGCATGTAGCTAGATGGACCAGCCACTCCTTATACCCTCCCTCGCTCCTTCCCTCCCTCCTTCCCCTCCCTCCTGTTGACTAACTCCTGACCGATCGCGGGAGGGTACTTTCACCTTTGACCTCTGCTGCCCGTCCTACCACTGGGTCATGGCCGGCAGGGAATGATGGAGCCTGACTCATGGAAGTATTGAATATTCAGAGGTTCAGTGTTGAGGACCGGGAGGAAATTTTTTTTGAGCCTCGCTCGTGTTGACAACGCTGGTGTCGTCAGCGTCGCTCGATGGTGCGAATGACGTCAGGAGAGGTCAGCAGAGGTCACGGTACTGGAGGGTCATCTGCGTTGTGAGCAGTTTGTGGTTTGCTGGGTCTACAGTGTTGTTGTGAGGCGTCTGTGTGGTGTGTGTGGAGGGAGGAGGGCAGTGTGGGGTGTGTGTGTGAAGGGAGGAGGAGGGCAGTGTGGGGTGTGTGTGTGAAGGGAGGAGGAGGGCAGTGTGTGTGTGTGTGTGTGTGTGTGTGTGTGTGTGTGTGTGTGTTGGGTCGACACCAAGATAGATGGATGGCGTCCCTCACGGGAGATCCTCTCCTGCCAACAGTTGGCACCACTCCTGCCACCACCCATCACTCGCTCACTCACCTGCCAACACTTGGTAACTCCTGCCACCACCACCACCCATCAGTCTCTCACTCCGTACTCACCAGTTGTCTTGCCAGTTGGCCTCTCATTACCCTCCAGTTAGTAAGGGAGAAGTCAATCAGTCAGTCAGTCAGTCACCCAGTCAGTCAACCTACAAGCAGGTGGAGCCAGTATGTGTGTGTGTGTGTGTGTGTGTGTGTGTGTGTGTGTGTAGCGCCCTCCCACATTCCGGTGTGGTAGGGCAAAGGTGGGGGCGCGCGCGACAGAATTAGCTCTGTGTCCTGCCTGCCTGCCTGCTGGTGCACACCGGGGCTAATATCCCTGGCCCGGATTCGATCTCTCCCCCCCATCCATCCTCCCTTGAGCTGGGACCTTGGCCTTGCGCGTGACGTGACGACCACCACCTCCACCACCACCATCTATCTATCTCCTCCTGTTGCTGCCAGCCATGCCTCCCCCGTGACTCACGCCCCCCCCCCTCACACACATCCCCCCTCACACCCTCCCTCACCCTTCACCCCCGCTCTCCCTTACCGGCAGACGGCCTTGGAGTGGCAACGGTATGCTGCAGTGTCGGGGGTCTGGTGACACGGGGCAGTGTCAGGGTCTGGTGACGCGGGGTAGTGTCGGGGGTTTAGTGACACGAGGCAGTGTCAGGGTCTGGTGACGCGGGGTAGTGTCGTGGTCTAGTGGCATGGGGCAGTGTTGGGGTCGTGACACGGAGGGGCAGTGTCGGGGTCTGGTGACACGGGGCAGCGTCGGAGGTCTGGTAACACGGGGCAGTGTCGGGGTCTGGTGACGCGGGGTAGTGTTGGGGGCTTAGTGACACGGGGCAGTGTTGGGGTCTTGTGACACAGGGCAGTGTGGTGGGTCTGGTGATACGGGGCAGTGTCGGGGGTCTGGTGACACGAAGGGGCAGTGTCGGGGTCTGGTTGCGCGGGGCAGTGTCGGGGTCTGGTGACACGGAGGGGCAGGGTCAGGTGTCTGGTGATACGGAGGGGCAGTGTCGGGGGTCTGGTGACACGGGGCAGCGTCGGAGGTCTGGTGGCATGGGGCAGTGTGGGGGTCTAGTGACACGGGGCAGCGTCGGAGGTCTGGTGGCATGGGGCAGTGTGGGGGGTCTAGTGACACGGGGCAGTGTCGGGGGTCTGGTGACACGGGGCATTGTTGGGGTCTAGTGACACGGAGGGGTGGTGTCGGGGTCTAGTGTCACGGGGCAGTGTTGGGGGTTGGTCTGGTGTCACGGGTGGTGGTGGTAGTATGGAAAGTCTTGCTAGTGGGGTGGCTGGTGGTCGCTCCACCACCTCCCCTCTCCCTCTCCTGCCGTCGTCACAACATACTTGAACCCAAGACCTTCCACTGTAAACACTGAGGGTGACACGTGGGTCTTGTTGCTGCCCGTGTGACACACACACACACACACACACACACACACACACACACACACACACACACACACACACACACACACACGGTCGTGTAGGACAGGGACTAAATGTTTTCCCCCATACTCGTGATCTTGTGCCTTGGGTGCTGCTGGCTGCGTGGGTGTTGAGGTCTGGAGCAAGTCGCATGTCTCGTGGGCCTGGCTGGAGTCGTATGTCTCGTGGGCCTGGCTGAAGACGCATGTCTCGTGGGCCTGGCTGAAGACGCATGTCTCGTGGGCCTGGCTGGAGTCGCATGTCTCGTGGGCCTGGCTGGAGTCGCATGTCTCGTGGGCCTGGCTGTGTCTGGCAGGGCTCCCCTGCATCACTGAGCTCTCCTTCATCACAGTCACACGGTTAGTACCACCCTTCACCACGGCGGTACGACCATCTTATTCCCAAGGGGTCTGGTCGTGGCCGTCGTGCTCCCCCCCGCTGGTCGTGGCCGTCGTGCTCCCCCCAGCTGGTCGTGGCCGTCGTGCTCTCCCCAGCTGGTCGTGGCCGTCGTGCTCCCCCCCCCCCCGCTGGTCGTGGCCGTCGTGTTCCCCCCTCGCTGGTCGTGGCCGTCGTGCTCCCCCCCGCTGGTCGTGGCGCCGCGCTCCTCAAGGTTAAGGTGACCCATAGCGTTATGCAGAGACGAATATATATATATATATATATATACATGTTTTGGCAGTGGGGAGAACACACGTCCTCAGTGCCGGCAGCCCGCCTGCTCGCTCGCCCGGCCACGGACGGCGGCGGGTATAGCTTTGAGAAGAGGATGCCACGCGCGTGAGGCAACACAGGGACACACTGCAGATGTACAGCTGAGGTGTGAGGGGCTGTGGGATGTACGACTGTTGGCAGGTCACAGAGGGAGAGGCAGACAGCTCCCACTCAGCACTCGCAGGGAGAAGGTCAATTGTTCGTTCATGTTTACACCAAAGTTTGATATCGGGGGACGCATGGACGGAGTGGGAAATAGAGAGTAGAATCATAGGAAATAGATAGTAGAATCATAGGAAATAGATAGTAGAATCATAGGAAATAGATTGTAGAATCATAGGAAATAGATTGTAGAATCATAGGAAATAGATTGTAGAATTGTAGGAAATAGATTGTAGAATCATAGGAAATAGATTGTAGAATTAGAGCCATACAGACAGTAGACCACAACGCCTTATCTAGCGTTGGGTAAGAGCGTTAACGTGCGGCATTGAGTTACGTTCGGCGTCGTAGGACCGTCTTGAAGCCAGGCGTGGCACGTCGGTGAGAGGCGAGGAGGTGTGTTACGGGAGTAGCAGCAAGGGGAGATGGGGTAAAGGTGGTGGCCCGGGTGTGGCAGGAACAGAGAGAGAGAGAGAGAGAGAGAGAGAGAGTCTGTTGAATGACGACTTTATTTTAGAAGTGATGTTTGAGGGCGGAGTTGGGAGCTCGCTCGGGGGAGAAACAAGTTATGCGTCTCGCTGCTAAGAACGGGAGGGTGTGCTGGAATGAATGGCTTATGTGTTGCGCCCTGGATTGTGTAACACTCGTGTTTAAGAAACGACATATTACCATCTCGAGCTTGTGGGGCGTGTGTGTGTGTGTGTGTGTGTGTCACGTGATGTAGGTAGATGGTCGAGGAGATAGAGGGAGGGTCTTTGCAAAGGTAAAGGGAAATGGGGTTGCTCGCGTGTCGTTTTTAGGGGGGGGGTTAGACAAGACTCGTGCAGACTGCAACACTTGGGTAGAACCCGGGAGGTGTATGTGTGGGGGATGGGTTGTATCCACCTCACATCTCAATCTCAAACCTCTCCTAGACACCCTCCTTCCCCCCCACCTCCCACAACCTCCCTTCCATTTTCGCTTGTTAACTGTACGTTTGCCACTGTGTGTGTGTGTGTGTGTGTGTGTGTGTGTGTGTGTGTGTGTGTGTGTTCGTAGTGTATCGTACACGCTCGTCTGTTGTTGTCAAGTCCTGCCTCTCGTAACGTACCTGATACATAGACACTGTATATCACCTCTGTTCGTTTTTATTTTGACACATACGTATGTACAGTTCTGATTTAACGTAACGTTCATCAAGGCGATGCAATGAATGAAATATAACCACTGGGTTGAAATATAACCACTGGGTTGAAATATAACCACTGGGTTGAAATATAACCACTGGGTTGAAATATAACCACTGGGTTTAACTGTCTTGACTCGTGTTAATAAGATTTTTCTTCTAAGTGAAGATTGAGTCAGTAAAGTAGAATGTAAACAGACGTTGTGTTGAACAGGAGGAACGCTGGTACGCCACCAGTGCTTTGTTGACATTGTGGGAGAGGGAGGGGCAAAGGAGGAGGAGGGACCTGCCTGCTGCTGCTGCTGCCACGTCATGAGCTCTCATGACCAGCACGTGCCACGACTTTCGTGACCAACGCGTGCCACGACTTTCGTGACCAACACGTGCCACGTGAGGGCCGGACCCACGAACACTGCGTGTCGTCATCTTACGAGACACGACAGAGTACGTCTGGACGACCCCCCCCCCCCCCCGCGGTGTGATGGCACGACCTCTCTGACCTGACCCATAGAATGGGGGGTCTAACGCACACCTGAGGGGTCGTTATGTCGTCCTCAAGAGATTCGTGCCTTCGTGTTTCGTCATTCGTTAAGGTCATAGAAATACACTAAGATGATCATGTATGTTCGTTCATTATTTTTCAGGTGGGGAGTGAGGGAGTGAGTGAGAGTGATGGAGGGAGTGAGTGAGAGTGATGAAGGGAGTGAGTGAGGGAGGGAGTGACTGACTGAGTGAGAGTGATGGAGGGAGGGAGTGAGTGAGTGAGGGAGTGAGTGAGAGTGATGGAGGGAGGGAGTGAGTGAGTGATGGAGGGAGTGAGTGAGAGTGATGAAGGGAGTGAGTGAGGGAGGGAGTGAGTGACTGAGTGAGAGTGATGGAGGGAGGGAGTGAGTGAGAGTGATGGAGGGAGTGAGTGAGAGTCATGGAGGGAGGGAGTGAGTGAGAGTGATGGAGGGAGGGAGTGAGTGAGTGATGGAGGGAGTGAGTGAGAGTGATGAAGGGAGTGAGTGAGGGAGGGAGTGACTGACTGAGTGAGAGTGATGGAGGGAGAGGGAGTGAGTGATGAAGGGAGTGAGGGAGGGAGGAAGTGAGTGAGTGAGTGAGGGAGGAAGTGAGTGAGGGAGGCTCCTGACCCAAATATAAGACAGTGGTAGTTAGGTGTAAGGTAACACAGTGGCCCCCCCCCCCCCCACTGGTGTGGGTAATCCGTCACGTGAGATGTGACGAACCTGTTCCACACACACACACACACACACACACACACACACACACACACCTCGTAACACAACCTTCTTCTCTACACCCCCAACCCCCCTTCCTCAACACCCCCACACTATCATATCAACACTAGAAAAAAAAAAAACCATGTATTAACTTAAAAGAAAATGTATGATCCGTAATATTTGACCAGCCCACTCTTAAGATGATGATAATGATGATGATTTTTGATATGTAAGTAATTGGGTCCGTGGCAGTCACTGATATGTATTTGACTGGTTTTATTGCGTATGGACGAACCTTTGAGGTTTGCCCATGGCCAACAGAATGGTGTGGCGGCATCCAAAGATGGAGGGAGGGAGTGAGTGAGTGATGGAGGGAGTGAGTGAGAGTGATGAAGGGAGTGAGTGAGGGAGGGAGTGACTGACTGAGTGAGAGTGATGGAGGGAGAGGGAGTGAGTGATGAAGGGAGTGAGGGAGGGAGGAAGTGAGTGAGTGAGTGAGGGAGGAAGTGAGTGAGGGAGGCTCCTGACCCAAATATAAGACAGTGGTAGTTAGGTGTAAGGTAACACAGTGGCCCCCCCCCCCCCACTGGTGTGGGTAATCCGTTACGTGAGATGTGACGAACCTGTTCCACACACACACACACACACACACACACACCTCGTAACACAACCTTCTTCTCTACACCCCCAACCCCCCTTCCTCAACACCCCCACACTATCATATCAACACTAGAAAAAAAAAAAACCCTGTATTAACTTAAAAGAAAATGTATGATCCGTTACATTTGAGCACCCACTCTTAAGATGATGATAATGATGATGATTTTTGATATGTAAGTAATTGGGTCCGTGGCAGTCACTGATATGTATTTGACTTGTTTTATTGCGTATGGACGAACCTTTGAGGTTTGCCCATGGCCAAGAGAATGGTGTGGCGGCATCCAAAGATAAATAGAGGGATATTGAAGGTTTATAATCTAAATCCCCTGTGGCGGCGCCGAAGGCCAATACATGGGGGGAGGGGGACAGCGGCATCCAGAGGGAGAGAGAGAAAGACTCTTAGACTCATTTGGTCTCTAGTGCTGAAGACGGGTCACCTTTCCAGGGAGTCTAGTCTTCGTGGAGTCTAGTCTTCGTGGAGTCTAGTCTTCGTGGAGTCTAGTCTTCGTGGAGTCTAGTCTCCAGGGAGTCCAGTCTCCAGAGAGTCCATTCTCCAGGGAGTCTAGTCTCCAGGGAGTTTAGTCTTCAGGAAGTGTAGTCTCCAGGGAGTCTAGTCTTCAGCCAAGACGACGGTGCAGGTCAGGTTGTAACCTTTTGATACGGTGACGTAATCCATCCTGACTCATCCCCGACCGGTTTGCCTGACTCACCCCAGTACCTGGCTGGGACTCACCTCACCTTACCCACCTACCTGGCCTCTCTCTCTCTCTCTCTCTCTCTCTCTCTCTCTCTCTCTCTCTCTCTCTCTCCTGGCCAGGTACTCATTGGAAATACTCATGAAACTCACCTCACCTTACCCACCCCACCTACCTGGCCTGACTCTCTCTCTCTCTCTCTCTCTCTCTCTCTCTCTCTGTGGCCAGGTACTCATTGGCCAGGTACTCATTGGAAATACTCATGAAACTCACCTCACCTTACCCACCCTACCTACCTGGCCTGACTCTCTCTCTCTCTCTCTCTCTCTCTCTCTCTCTCTCTCTCTCTCTCTCTCTCTCTCTCTCTCTCTCTCTCTGTGGCCAGGTACTCATTGGAAATACTCATGAATTCACGCGACCCTTTTCTCAAAAAGGTTGACTCATGAATTCTCACTGGGTTGGTTGATGCTAAATGGATGAACAGAATATTTCATGGTCAGGTCTTGGAGTCAGTTCATCGTAATGGACATGACTTCCCCGAGTGAGTCAGGTGCACTCGTGTCACCCCTCTGGCCCGACTTGCTACTCACTCGACTGTCCTCCCGTCCACTCGCTGAGTGGACGGGAGGACAGTCGTTTACCACACTCACCTGGTCACGAGTGAGCCCACTGATCCGTACTGACTCACACGATTGCCTCACTCAACGACTCATTGACTCACACGATTGCCTCACTCAGCGACTCATTAACTCACACACGATTGCCTCACTCAGCGACTCATTAACTCACACACGATTGCCTCACTCAGCGACTCATTAACTCACACACGATTGCCTCACTCAGCAACTCATTAACTCACACGATTGCCTCACTCAGCGACTCATTAACTCACACGATTGCCTCACTCAGCGACTCATTAACTCACACGATTGCCTCACTCAGCGACTCGTTAACTCACACGATTGCCTCACTCAGTGACTTACCAGTCTGTGTGTGACTTGACTCACCTGGCTGGATGGACTCACCTGACCATTCCAGTCCGCCCCTCGCCATGACTCATGCATGAGTCTCGCTTAAAAGACACTGAGTCATGAATTATGAGGAAAATCATTGACGTGGTGTATATGTCCTTCATGCTCTGGCGGAGGGTGTAAAGTACACTTATTTCACACCAGTTTGTAAAGTACACTTATTTCACGTCAAGATATTTAAGTACACTTAATCCACGCCATGTGGACAGACCACATGCACTTATATATGAAGTTTGGTTCCCTAGAGTTAGACGTAGAGGGTCAGGTCACCAGACCTTGGTCCTCAGGTCACCCACCACCCAGGTCACCAGTCACCATACCCTGGGTCCTCAGGTCACCCAGGTCACCAGTCACCATACCCTGGGTCCTCAGGTCACACACCACCCAGGTCACCAGTCACCATACCCTGGGTCCTCAGGTCACACACCACCCAGGTCACCAGTCACCATACCCTGTGTCCTCAGGTCACACACCACCCAGGTCACCAGTCACCATACCCTGGGTCCTCAGGTCACACACCACCCAGGTCACCAGTCACCATACCCTGGGTCCTCAGGTCACACACCACCCAGGTCACCAGTCACCATACCCTGGGTCCTCAGGTCACCCACCACCCAGGTCACCAGTCACCATACCCTGGGTCCTCAGGTCACCAGTCACCATACCCTGGGTCCTCAGGTCACCCAGGTCACCAGTCACCATACCCTGGGTCCTCAGGTCACCCAGGTCACCAGTCACCATACCCTGGGTCCTCAGGTCACCCAGGTCACCAGTCACCATACCCTGGGTCCTCAGGTCACCCAGGTCACCAGTCACCATACCCTGGGTCCTCAGGTCACCCAGGTCACCAGTCACCATACCCTGGGTCCTCAGGTCACCCAGGTCACCAGTCACCATACCCTGGGTCCTCAGGTCACACACCACCCAGGTCACCAGTCACCATACCCTGGGTCCTCAGGTCACACACCACCCAGGTCACCAGTCACCATACCCTGGGTCCTCAGGTCACACACCACCCAGGTCACCAGTCACCATACCCTGGGTCCTCAGGTCACACACCACCCAGGTCACCAGTCACCATACCCTGGGTCCTCAGGTCACACACCACCCAGGTCACCAGTCACCATACCCTGGGTCCTCAGGTCACACACCACCCAGGTCACCAGTCACCATACCCTGGGTCCTCAGGTCACCCACCACCCAGGTCACCAGTCACCATACCCTGGGTCCTCAGGTCACACACCACCCAGGTCACCAGTCACCATACCCTGGGTCCTCAGGTCACCCACCACCCAGGTCACCAGTCACCATACCCTGGGTCCTCAGGTCACCCAGGTCACCAGTCACCATACCCTGGGTCCTCAGGTCACACACCACCCAGGTCACCAGTCACCATACCCTGGGTCCTCAGGTCACACACCACCCAGGTCACCAGTCACCATACCCTGGATCCTCAGGTCACACACCACCCAGGTCACCAGTCACCATACCCTGGGTCCTCAGGTCACCCACCACCCAGGTCACCAGTCACCATACCCTGGGTCCTCAGGTCACACACCACCCAGGTCACCGGTCACCATACCCTGGGTCCTCAGGTCACCCACCACCCAGGTCACCAGTCACCATACCCTGGGTCCTCAGGTCACCCACCACCCAGGTCACCAGTCACCATACCCTGGGTCCTCAGGTCACACACCACCCAGGTCACCAGTCACCATACCCTGGGTCCTCAGGTCACACACCACCCAGGTCACCAGTCACCATACCCTGGGTCCTCAGGTCACCCACCACCCAGGTCACCAGTCACCATACCCTGGGGGTTTTCATATTCTGAATTTTTACTACTGCACATTTAATTCTTTTGAGCCATTTTACAGCAAGAAACTGATGAATTGGTGTTAACGGGTCACATGATCCATGTTCTTCCCCCCAGGGTGTCCATGTTCTTCCCCCAGGGTGTCCATGTTCTTCCCCCCCCAGGGTGTCCCTGGCTGTGAGGCTGCACCTTAATGGCCCGGATGGAAGGCAGGTGGGTTGGGCTGCCCCGTGGTGATGGCCGGCCCCATGGGAGGTGTGGCGGCCCAACCTGTGCTCCACCACCTGGGTGTGTGACCCACGCCCCACCCTGGGGGCAGGGAGTCCCCCTTGGTGCCGCTGCTGCTGTTCTTATCAAGGAACTCTCTCTCTCTCTCTCTCTCTCTCTCTCTCTCTCTCTCTCTCTCTCTCTCTCTCTCTCTCTCTCTCTCTCTCTCTCTCTCTCTCTCTCTCGTACTGGTTTTATTGTCTCTTCCCTGTTTTGCTCGTTTAAACCCTTGACCTCTGAGTTACGACCCTTGGACATGAGGTAGTAATGACCCTCGAACCTGTTGGGACGACCTTCGAACACGATGGGACGACCTTCGAACACGATGGGACGACCTTCGAACACGATGGGACGACCCTCGAACACGTTGGGACGACCTTAGAACACGATGGGACGACCTTCGAACACGATGGGACGACCCTTGGACCACGACGGTGCCGTCCTTGAGCAAGACGGTACGACCCTCGGGTTATGATAACCTGGTCTTTGACCCGACCACCCCCCCTGAGGGTCAGCTCAGAGTGTGGACGATCAACCAACCCCCCACCCACAAGGGGTCGTGCTCAGGGCGTCGTACCGTCGTCCTCGAGGGAGGTGGGGGCTCAAACGACTATTATGTCGGATGCCGAAGATGACGTCTTCTGCGAGGATCTTGCTTGGCCTTGCCGTGATGTCGCGAAGACCAGCGACCACATTTCCCTCATTACCGTGTGTACCAGTTTTGTGTCTGGCAAGTGTACACCGTCGTGTTCCCTCTCTCTCACGTTGTCCTCACCCGTCGATGGTGTAGCTAGCGAGGGTCTGCGGGGGGTGGTCCGCCAGTGTTAGCTGGGTGTGTCACCTACGCCTCGCCTCACCTCCCGCCCGCTTCCCCCCAGCAGGAGGTTGTTGCCATATGGCAGGATTTATACGTGTGTGTGGTGAGCATGGCATGGCAACCACGCCTGGTGCATAGTGGCTGGTCTGGTCTGGTCTGATCGAGCGCAAGGGGCTTGGTCGACCGACTCCCTCATCCTGGTTGACTTTAAGACCACTCGGTCGTTTTGTGGCAACATTTGATACACACTGACTGAAAGGAGGGGATGAAATGATGAGAAGAGTGGAACTTGACAGCCACTGAAGTGCTGGCTCACTGCTCCAGCAGTCAACTCACCCCATTCAGACACCCATCATGTGGGCAGTACCAGTTTTCCCTGAGGCATGTAACCCAACCACCCGGGTCGTTACCACACGACCGTACAACTGGTTTATATCGTAGGGTGAGGAAGATGGGGAGTCCTGTTTATATCGTAGGGTGAGGAAGATGGGGAGTCCTGTTTATATCGTAGGGTGAGGAAGATGGGGAGTCTATTGTGGTAACTAGAGCTGTGGAGATGGTTGTTGACGTCCCACTAGGGCAGGCGATGCTTCCCCCTGGAGCAAGACTCGCCACTGGCAAACTCCACTGTGCTCACGAGGGATATTGTCGCTGGTCGTGACATATCATTAGGTGTACAAACTCAACGGACTGGGAGAAAGAGCGTGGTGAGTACGTGGATAGATCTCGATGATTAACATTGTGAAATGAATGTATTTTCTTGACGTAAAGTTTAGGGTGGTTATAGCCTTCATCCCAGAACTGAACCCTCCATACGTGTGTGTGTGTGTGTGTGTGTGTGACCCAAGCTGACCAGTCCGGCACGCCTCACACCAGGCTCTTCACCCCTCGCAGCCCTGCCCAGCCCTGCTGGTGCCCCCGGCCCTCACTGCATCAATATACATCGCTACCCACACTGCCCCCATCGCCCCTTCTGCTCCACACCGCCGCTCACTACGTGGCCCACACTCCCCCAGGGGGACCATCACCAGGGCACTAAGCCTCCCACACTCTCTCCAGGAGCCCTTCTGCAACCTCTCATACTCACCAGGTGTCCTTCGGATTCTTGTGCTCACGAGTTGGGGCCCTTCTCAGGTTCTCACACTTACCAGGGCCCTCCCTCAGCCTCTCATACTCACGGGGGGCGGGGCCCCCCACTCAGCCTCTCGCACTCACCAGGGCCATCAGTCTTTTGCTCTTGCCCTCCGTCAGTCAGCCTTCCATCTCGATCGTGGGTCCTCACCAGGGGGCGGGGGCCCGGTGCCACTCACACCCACCGTGAGGGTCCATCTTTAGGGCCCTCGGCCTCCCGCACCCACCAGTGTGTTCTTCCCCCAGGGCCCTTGTGCCGCCCCTCTGCACTTACCACTCCGCCTCCCACTCTTCCACTAGTTCCACCACTCACTCACTCACTCACTCACTCATTTTCCCCTCTTGCCATCTCGCCCACACACTCCCACAGCTTCGCGCGCCCCCACACACACACACTCTCTAGCCCCGCGCCCTGGGGCCGGACACAGGAGGGGGTTTGTGTGGGTCCCGAACTTCTCCCCCCCCCCCATCCTTGATCACCACAGATCTCCGCCCTTCTGATACGTCGGATAACCACCACTGAGGAAGTAGTGTCTGACGGTGGCGTCCCAGCGGGGGGGTCTCCTCACTGATATTCGGTATCAGGTATCGCCACACAGACCCCACACCTCCACACCCCCACACCGTCACCATGTCCTCCCACCGACCGTCACCTCCCCCCTCCTCCCTCTCCCAAGGTTAACGTCCCAGAGGGGAGGAGGGAGGAGGCCTTCGCCAGCCACGTCAGGTCACCCATGAGTGCCCGTGTGCCAAGGTCATTCCGGCCGTGGGTGACCTCCGTCAGCGACGGCAGGTCACCCACGAGCGCCCGTGTGCCAAGGCCAGCTAGACTCCAGGTCACCGGTGCGCTCGTGTGTGTGTGTGTGTGTGTGTGTGTGTGTGTGTGTGTGTGTGTGTGTGTGTGTGTGTGTAGGAGGCTCCGTAAGGTGAACTTGGATGTATTGAGAGCATCGGGGCGGGCGAGCAATGTGTGTGTGTGTGTGGGGCAGCCACTTACCAGTCATGCCAGCCAGGCAGCCACACACCCACATCCTGAGTGAAGACAACCACCTGTTGTTGACTCAGGAGACACACACACACACACACACACACACACACACACACACACACACACCTCATGACCTGAAACTGAAAAAAAAAGGTACTGTACCCTTCAGGAGGGATTGGCCTGCTGCAGGTCGTGAGGGAACCTCACACTGCCCCCGGGGGTTATGAGGAAGGCAGGATCTTCCAGGCTGGTGCTGGTTGGGGCCATTATGAGGATCTCCTCAGCCATGGCCCGGGTGTCGTCCCCTGGTGTATGGATGTCGCGATCCAGATTCATGGCAGAGTTGGGGGGTGTATGTGTGTGTGTGTGTGTGTGTGTGTGTGTGTGTGTGTGTGTGTGTGTGTGTGTTGCTGAGGGGAAGAGGGTGGAGGGGGGTAGATTATACCGCCCTGCTGTGGGGCGTTGGGGTAGGAGGAGGAGGTGGGTGGGGTTGTGCAGAGCACCTATGTCTACCACCCGGACCTGACTCACACACACACACACACACACACTCCAGGTTTCACTTTATTCCCACGCATGACTGACTGGAGGAGGAGGAGGGAGGGCTGTAACACCTGGTTCCCGCGGGGTGGAGGAGGGGAATGATGTGTGCACCGTGTTGGTACGGTGCGACGCCGCTGGTCAGACGAGACGTCGTGCCTTGCTGGCTGGAGTGGAGAGGGCGCGACACGACCTCGCCGTGATGTTGAGGGTGAGGTGGTGTGTCGTACCTGACCTCGAGGCAGTACGACCCTTTGAGTTACGATAGCGTAAGAGTCTTTAATCTGACGCTCCACGCCCTCCACCCCCTCCCCCTTACTTCAAAAGGGTTAGAGCAGAGACCGGACGATCGTAACTTAGGGGTCGTACCGTCGTACTCAAGGGGTCGTACCGTCGTGCTCAAGTTGTCCCACCGTCGTACTCAAAGGGTCGTACCGTCGTGCTCAAAGGGTCGTATCGTCGTACTAAAAGGGTCGTACCGTCGTGCTCAAAGGGTCGTACCGTCGTGTTCAAGTTGTCGCACCGTCGTACTCAAAGGGTCGTACCGTCGTGCTCAAGTTGTCGTACCGTCGTACTCAAAGGGTCGTACCGTCGTGCTCAAGTTGTCCCACCGTCGTACTCAAAGGGTCGTACCATCGTGCTCAAAGGGTCGTATCGTCGTACTCAAAGGGTCGTACCGTCGTGCTCAAAGGGTCGTATCGTCGTACTCAAAGGTTCGTACCGTCGTGCTCAAGTTGTCGCACCGTCGTACTCAGAGGGTCGTACCGTCGTGTTCAAGTTGTCGCACCGTCGTACTCAAAGGGTCGTACCGTCGTGCTCAAGTTGTCGCACCGTCGTACTCAAAGGGTCGTACCGTCGTGCTCAAGTTGTCGCACCGTCGTACTCAAAGGGTCGTACCGTCGTGCTCAAGTTGTCGCACCGTCGTACTCAGAGGGTCGTACCGTCGTGTTCAAGTTGTCGTACCGTCGTACTCAAAGGGTCGTACCGTCGTGTTCAAGTTGTCGCACCGTCGTACTCAAAGGGTCGTACCGTCGTGCTCAAGTTGTCGTACTCAAAGGGTCGTATCGTCTTGCTCAAGTTGTCGTACCGTCGTACTCAAAGGGTCGTACCGTCGTGTTCAAGTTGTCGCACCGTCGTACTCAAAGGGTCGTACCGTCGTGCTCAAGTTGTCGTACCGTCGTACTCAAAGGGTCGTACCGTCGTGTTCAAGTTGTCGCACCGTCGTACTCAAAGGGTCGTACCGTCGTGTTCAAGTTGTCGCACCGTCGTACTCAAAGGGTCGTACCGTCGTGCTCAAGTTGTCGCACCGTCGTACACAAAGGGTCGTACCGTCGTGCTCAAGTTGTCGCACCGTCGTACTCAAAGGGTCGTACCGTCGTGCTCAAGTTGTCGCACCGTCGTACTCAAAGGGTCGTACCGTCGTGCTCAAGTTGTCGCACCGTCGTACACAAAGGGTCGCAACATCGTGCACAGAGATCGCGCCGTCGTCCTTAAAGGTCGTACCGACGTACTCAGGGGCGCACCGTCGTATTCATCAGTCGTACCGTCGCACTGAAAAAAACAAATATGTATATACGGAAGACATATTGTAAGAAAAACCATTTTTAGGACCCAATTGACGTATTGTCGGTGACTTATTTCCAAGACTTAGTTTTAAGAAAAAATATTTTTACGACCCAATTTCAGTATTATCGCTGACTTATTTCCAAGACTTAATGTTAAGAAAAACCATTTTTACGACCCAATTTCAGTATTATCGCTGACTTATTTCCAAGACTTAATGTTAAGAAAAAATATTTTTACGACCCAATTTAAGTATTATTGATGACTTATTTCCACGAAAAGCCTCAATAGATTCGCTTTGGGAATACACGCTGGGGAACCTGCTGAAAGGTCTGACATGTTTGCGTACGTTGCCCTGGTGGTGAGGGAGGGCCAGGGCGGAGGTGAGACTTGCATCCACATGCTAAAAGAAGGTGGACCTCGACCAAGACCACAGTCGGTCACCAACACGGCTGCCTGCTGGATGTTCAGACCCGGTAAATATGTGGAGTACTGGTGACGGGGGAGGGTAGAGAGAGAGAGAGAGAGAGAGAGAGAGAGAGAGAGAGAGAGAGAGAGAGAGAGAGAGAGAGAGAGAGAGAGAGCCAGCGCGCCAGCCCCACCACCGCCGTGTGTGAGAGGGAGGGACCTGGGTGTTGACATGCCCAACCCCTCCGTGTGTGAGAGGGGGGACCTGGGTGTTGACATGCCCCAACCCCTCCGTGTGTGAGAGGGGGGACCTGGGTGTTGACATGCCCAACCCCTCCGTGTGTGAGAGGGGGGACCTGGGTGTTGACATGCCCCAACCCCTCCGTGTGTGAGAGGGACCTGGGTGTTGACATGCCCAACCCCTCCGTGTGTGAGAGGGGGGACCTGGGTGTTGACATGCCCCAACCCCTCCGTGTGTGAGAGGGACCTGGGTGTTGACATGCCCCAACCCCTCCGTGTGTGAGAGGGAGGGACCTGGGTGTTGACATGCCCCAACCCCTCCGTGTGTGAGAGGGAGGGACCTGGGTGTTGACATGCCCCAACCCCTCCGTGTGTGAGAGGGACCTGGGTGTTGACATGCCACAACCCCTCCGTGTGTGAGAGGGAGGGACCTGGGTGTTGACATTGCCCCAACCCCTCCATGTGTGAGAGGGACCTGGGTGTTGACATGCCCAACCCCTCCGTGTGTGAGAGGGAGGGACCTCCTGGGTGTAGACATGCCACAACCCCTCCGTGTGTGAGAGGGAGGGACCTCCTGGGTGTAGACATGCCACAACCCCTCCGTGTGTGAGAGGGAGGGACCTCCTGGGTGTAGACATGCCACAACCCCTCCATGTGTGAGAGGGAGGGACCTCCTGGGTGTAGACATGCCACAACCCCTCCATGTGTGAGAGGGAGGGACCTCCTGGGTGTAGACATGCCACAACCCCTCCGTGTGTGAGAGGGACCTCCTGGGTGTAGACATGCCACAACCCCTCCGTGTGTGAGAGGGACCTGGGTGTTGACATGCCCCAACCCCTCCGTGTGTGAGAGGGACCTCCTGGGTGTTGACATGCCCCAACCCATCCATGTGTGAGAGGGAGGGACCTCCTGGGTGTTGATATGCCCCAACCCCACCGTG
>NC_092255.1:19741567-19744067 GCF_036320965.1 Panulirus ornatus | reverse complement strand
ACCCTCGCCTCGTTCCCCCGTACTCACTCACCCTCGCCTCGTTCACCCCGGACTCACTCCCCCTCCCTCGTTCACCGGGACCCCACTCACCCTCCCCCTCGTTCACCCAGGCCTCCCCTCCCCTCGCCTCGTTCACCGGGACCCACTCACCCTCGCCCCCTTCACCAGACCCCACTCCCCCTCGCCTCGTTCACCAGGACTAAACCACCCTCGCCCCCTTCACCGTACTCACTCACCCTCGCCTCGTTAAACCGATTTCACTCCCCCTCGCCTCCCACCGGACTCACTCCCCCTCGCCCGTTCACCAGGACTCATTCACCCTCGCCCGTTCCCCCGGACCTCCTCACCCTCGCCTCGTTAAACCCCCACCCCCCCGGACCCAACTCACCCTCGCCTCGTTCACCCGTACTCACTCACCCTCGCCTCGTTCACCAGGACTCACTCACCCTCGCCTCGTTCACCAGGACTCACTCACCCTCGCCTCGTTCACCCGTACTCACTCACCCTCGCCTCGTTCACCAGGACTCACTCACCCTCGCCTCGTTCACCAGTACTCACTCACCCTCGCCTCGTTCACCAGGACTCACTCACCCTCGCCTCGTTCACCAGGACTCACTCCCCCTCGCCTCGTTCACCAGGACTCACTCACCCTCGCCTCGTTCACCAGTACTCACTCACCCTCGCCTCGTTCACCAGGACTCACTCACCCTCGCCTCGTTCACCAGGACTCACTCACCCTCGCCTCGTTCACCAGGACTCACTCACCCTCGCCTCGTTCACCCGTACTCACTCCCCCTCGCCTCGTTCACCAGGACTCACTCACCCTCGCCTCGTTCACCCGTACTCACTCCCCCTCGCCTCGTTCACCAGGACTCACTCACCCTCGCCTTTACGTCCAGCACTTACTCACCCGCCGGGTTCATCCCCTCCTAGGCAAGCCTTCATCACGGCCACCTGACTCACCTCCCTACACGTTTACTCACGCAGCCTCCTCCCACTCCCCACCCACAGACCTTCCCAGACTCACCCTCGCCCTCTCATACCGACTCACCTCACGGAGGGTGAGTTACGTCACCCCCTCGTCGTAGTCATCGCCATGGTGTCACCATTCGCTGGATTTTGACACCCATATCGTCATTCATCAACCACCCTTCCACCTACTCACCTCCATGAATGGTTTACTCACCACACCTCCGCAGTGACTCAGGACTCCACCTCCCTCCTCCTCCTCCTTCTCCTTGACTCAAGACTCCTCCTTGACTCATGACTCCTCCTCCTCCTCTTTGACTCAGGACTCCTCCTCCTCCTCCTCCTTGACTCAGGACTCCTCCTCCTCCTCCTCCTTGACTCAGGACTCCTCCTCCTCCTCCTCCTTGACTCAGGACTCCTCCTCCTCCTCCTCCTTGACTCAGGACTCCTCCTCCTCCTCCTCCTTGACTCAGGACTCCTCCTCCTCCTCCTCCTTGACTCAGGACTCCTCCTCCTCCTGCCTCCTCCCCCTCCTCCTCCACCCATCCCAAGAATTCTACACGCACCTCGTCCACCTGCTGTACGAAACAGGACGTCCACGGAGATGCCCATTTCATTTGTGTTCATGGAATGGTGTTGGGGGGGGGGGGCAGGTTAGGCAAGGGTCCGGCCACCACCATCACCATCACCACCATCACCATCACCATCACCACCATCACCATCACCACCATCACCATCACCACCATCACCACCATCACCACCATCACCATCACCACCATCACCATCATCACCATCACCATCACCACCATCACCATCACCACCATCACCACCATCACCATCACCACCATCACCACCATCACCATCACCATCACCACCATCACCATCACCACCATCACCACCATCACCATCACCATCACCACCATCACCATCACCACCATCACCACCATCACCACCATCACCATCACCATCACCACCATCACCATCACCACCATCACCACCATCACCACCATCACCATCACCACCATCACCATCACCACCATCACCACCATCACCATCACCACCATCACCACCATCACCATCACCACCATCACCACCATCACCATCACCATCACCACCATCACCATCACCACCATCACCACCATCACCATCACCACCATCACCATCACCATCACCACCATCACCATCACCACCATCACCACCATCACCACCATCACCATCACCATCACCACCATCACCATCATCACCACCATCACCATCACCACCATCACCACCATCACCACCATCACCATCACCACCATCACCACCATCACCATCACCACCATCACCACCATCACCATCACCACTATCACCATCACCACCATCACCACCATCACCACCATCACCACCATCACCATCACCACCATCACCACCATCACCATCACCATCACCATCACCACCACCATCACCATCACCATCACCACCATCACCATCACCACCATCACCATCATCACCATCACCATCACCATCACCACCATCACCATCACCACCATCA
>NC_092255.1:19691567-19734067 GCF_036320965.1 Panulirus ornatus | reverse complement strand
TGTGGGTGAGGGGGTGCTCCTCATTCACCCTCCTCCTCAAGAGAGAGAGGGAATGAGTTCGATGAGAAACACCCCAGCCCATCTTGCATCTCTCTCATCTTCATGTACCTTTCTTGACCTTCTCTGGTCTATTACAACCTCCAACCCCCCGGGGACGCTGGAGTAAGCCTCTGGTTGTGGTTGAGGTTGTGGCCATCGCGAAGGTGAGGACCCTCGTGTTGTTCTTCGTGGCGGTGGATGGACGAGAGTGGAGGTGGTCATGAGGCTTGTGTGTGTGTGTGTGTGTGTGTGTGTGTGTGTGTGTTGGACAGGCGGGGTGGGGGGGGGGGGGGGGCTGGATGTTTATATATTAACATGGGTATGAAGGATCCATCCGCAGGTGGCGAAGCGACTCGTCTACTCGCGCGTGTGTAGAATCTACTCGTCTACTCGCGCGTGTGTAGAATCTACTCGTCTACTCGCGCGTGTGTAGAGTCTACTCGTGTACTCGCGCGCGCGAGTGAAGAACGTTGCTTTTACGTGACGTACAGAGAAATTTGCGACGCCTTAGTCGCAAACGGGGGTGTTCATAAGTCAGTGTCCCATTTTCGTATTCGTAATTGTTCAACCTCCGAGACGTTTTCTTCGTATTAGAATGCCCCTTTTAATGGCTATGCAGTACGATAATCTCTCACACTCGCTTTCAAGAATCGGTAAGGATATTTCACAGCAACAGGAACAATTAGGTACAAGGAGAGCGTACGTACAGTATTGGAATTACATTTCAGTGTTACATTACATTTTGGTCTCTCATGGATGAGTCTGGCCATGGGACGCGCCCCATGACGTAAACATACGTCAGATCAGGAGGTGATCCACATATCGCCGTCCACATGTCATCATTTACCGTACAGAAACATCTCTCTCTATCCCATCTCGTGTGGCCGCCCCGTGCACACGATGATCCTGGTGCCCTTTAGGTTTTGCTACAGACAGACGGATAGACAGACAGACAGATGTAATTTAGAACAACTTCCCTCACTGGATTTTTACCCCCCCTCAACCTGCCTGTCATCGTGAGGGAGTCTCGAACACCTTCCATCACTGGGTTTTTACCCCCTTCAACCTGCGAGGGATTCTCGTCTATATAGAAGAAAGGAACATCGGTTCTCCGGGCTGGTTTGCGAGACGCGATCCTTAGGAGTGACCCACACACGGACGTAGATGCGCGGAGGTGCTGCCCTCTAGCGTGACTTAAGTGGCGACACCTTTTGTACAAGTACGACAAAGGGACAAGGGAGGCAGCACCGAGACATTACGGGAGACCAGTTACTTGTTACACCACCTCACGCCAGTAGGGGAGGCCGACTTACCTGTCCATCGCGCGCCATTCTCCCCCCCGGGGCTGATTCAGAGTTTATATATAGCTATTTGTTGATGAAGACAAGTCGCCTCCTGTCATACATCGTCACTGAAGGATCGTGGGCCGCCCCCTGCCCTGCTAGGGTTGGTCAGGGTGTTATTAAACGCTGGTGATGGAGGAGGAGGGAGGAGGAGGGCTTCATCGTCAGCCCTGGGCTTATTAGGGCTCTCTCTCTCTCTCTCTCTCTCTCTCTCTCTCTCTCTCTCTCTCTCTCTCTCTCTCTCTCTCTCTCTCTCTCTCTCTCTCTCAGGGTCTGGAAGTGGGTAGACTTCTGAGAGACATGGGTGCAGGGAAGTAAACCAAGTCCACCGGACTGGGTGTTGGACACAGTACCTCCACCTGCCCGGCCTGGGGAGGGCGCACCGTGCTGGTGTATGTCGGAGATGACCCAGGTGTGGTGGGTGGCAGTGCGTGTCAGGAACTGGTGCAGTGCGTGACGCCGCGCACCAACACCTGTTACGGCCGTAACACCACTATACGTAGACAGTATTCCTGGACGGTTGAGCCAGTTCCGGATGATGTAGTACACTCCAGTACTGTAGTGCTTTATGGTCGAAAGGCTCTGAACGCGAGAGATATACATGTGGGTGATGGGGAAGCGTGTGTGTTTTGGGTAAGTGTGTGGATGTATGGTGGACGAAGGTGTGTGTGTGTGTGCGTGGTGGGTGAAGAGGGTGTGTGTGTGTGTGTATGTGTAGGTGTGTGTTAGGTGAGTGTGTGTGTGTGTGTAGGTGTGTGGGTGGCTGCGTGTGTGTGTGTAATGTGTGGGTGGCTGCGTGTGTGTGTGTAATGTGTGGGTGGCTGCGTGTGGCGCACCGGCAGCCCACCACCTTAACATGACTACTACTTCACCGTATCCAGTAGCGACCAGATCAGCGCATCAACAACCATGGCACGGAACCGGGGTTGGATTGTGGTTAGAGCGCTGTAGAACATGTCCACATAGAGGATCAGGTAGAGGGAGGGAGGGAGGAGGAGAGAACGTGGTGTGGAGGGAGGCCTAGTGTTCCGTAGCCTGTGTGCTGCTGTGGACTCACACCAGCGGTCAACACTCACCAGGCTCCACTCTCTCTCTCTCTCTCTCTCTCTCTCTCTCTCTCTCTCTCTCTCTCTCTCTCTCTCTCTATCTATCTATCTATCTATCTATCTATCTATCTGTTCCTTTCCAGGCCTGGGGGAAGGGACAACAACACCCATTCGCTGTCGACTCCTTCAGTGTCAACGATTAAGACTTGTGTGCAGACCACGTCATCCTCCCCTCCCGTCACACACACACACACACACACACACACACACACACTTCCTTCAGTACCACTGAGAACACATTAACTGGTCGTGTGTGTGTGTGTGTGTGTGTGTGTGTGGTGTTCAGGAAGTGAGTGAGTGTGTATGGAAGTGTTTTCAGGGGGCGTCGGACCCCCTTCCCCCCACACGCACACACACAACAAAGACATATTCATTGCTTGGCTTATTTGTCGGTTAAGCAAGAGCGCCATCATCCGGTGTGTTGCCAATAAGGGGGTTGTGGTGGGGTGGGGGTGTCGGCGTATGACGCAGTGCTCGTGGAAACACGCGCGCGTCTGCAGGAGGATCCGCCACGTGCCTTGGATCAACGGGTCGCCCGTTGAACGGTCAACGGTGTCTACTGTTGGGCTGGAGCCCCTGGACTTATTTGGAGGTTTCCCTGTTGCATGAATCATGGGCAAATAATTGAAGAACTTGGCATTATCAGGGAATGTGTGTGTGTGTGTGTGTGTGTATGTGTGTGTGTGTGTGTGTGTGTGTGTGTATGTGTGTGTGTGTGTGTGTGTGTCTTCGAAGACATTGTCATGCACACCTCCAACACCAGACGGTGACCCACATCATGTGCTTTAGAATAAAAAAAAAAAGAAAACGAAACTCATTATTAACTCAAAGAAACCCAGGTTTGGTTCTCCACTGACACGCGAGTGATGGAGCCCCACACACACCCACGCTGACGAAGGAGGCGCTGCTTGATTGTCAAAGCGGATTCTCAGGATCAAAGTGGATTTTTTAGGGTCAAAGGTGATATTCAGGGTCGCGCACCAAAATTTAACATGATGGACGCCAGCACTTGGAGGAGAAGGGGGAGGGAGGGAGGGAGGGAGGGGGTGTATGTATGTATGTTGGACCATCATGTCACCCACCATGACATGTAGCCCAGGTCACCATGTCACACCCATCCTCACCCGATGTCGTACAGTGTAACCGATGACCACAATCCATTCCCACACAGGTCCTGTCCCTCGCATTATATAGTCAGGTAATTAAGGAAAAAAAAATAAAGGACACAAAAAAATAATTTGACTTCATTTCAAAAGTATCTTGACTTACGAGAGATAATGTTAATCCTGTTTATTGATAGACACTATTATCTAACATCTATCTGAGGGCCGTTTTAACATCTGGTATCAATTACATTTACCCAGTCACGGTTAAAAAGTAATGTCCTGTTTTAACATTTAAATTAACCCGTTGGTCTAATTTAAATGACCGAAAGAAATACAGGTTTAGACATATTTGAATTACCATTGTCTCATCATGGCTGGAGTGGGACATGTTGATGGTAGATATGTGAAATGATATGTATTATGGTACGTGCGAGGCTTCCAGTGTCACCATGTGTAGCGACGTCATGTAGGAGAGAGAGGCACACATGAGACCGCTCGTGTCATGCATTGTCTGTCGTGTATGACGGGCGTCCGTCATGACGTGTCGACGTGTCCTGCATGACCTGCTCCACGCCCTACATGCATGCACAGCACACTGCATGATAATGCACTGAATTGACTGCATGGTTTAACATAGCCATGGCCCTCCGAGCTGTCGTATGTGAATATATATATATATATATATATATATATATATATATATATATATATATATATATATATATATATATATATATATATATGTACATTCCTATGAGTCCACGGGGAAAATGAAACACGATAAGTTCCCAAGTGCACTTTCGTGTCATAATCACATCATCAGGGGAGACACAAGAGAGAAATCTAACAGTCACTTGATATACATCGAAGAGACGTAGCTAGGACGCCATTTGGTAAACATGCGATTGTCCAAGACAGACAACGAGCGTGTCATAAACTTATCATTTTGCAAATTTTATCAACAATAAAGTTACCTGATTTGTATAGACCATCACCAATATTGATTATAATTCTTTGTGTATGTATGTATGTATGTATGTATGTATGTATGTATGTATGTATATAGATATTGGTGTCCTTGGGCATGTGGTGGCCAGAGTGAGGTCTGCACACACACACACACACACACACACACACGAGATAATACGTACCAATATTGTGTGTCTGTGTGACTCACACACACACACACACACACAATGACCGTCATGTAAACAAAATGACTCGCATGACGTCACACGCATTGCACAGGCATAGCGAAATGACGGAAGGAGGAAGACCCACATGACCTTGAGGTAACCCCCCCCCCCTTCCTCCTGCCGTATTACGCTTGATTCGTGTAGGGGGGGGGAGGGAGGAAGGGGGGGTTGCGTAGCGCGCGCGCGCGCCCGGCAGTACCCGCCTGACGGACGTACGAGAACGTTCCAGAAGGCGCCACCTGGCTCACCAGCGTCTGGGTAGTGTGTGCTCCATGTATGGCCGGCCACCACCTCGTCCCCTGGGGAGGAGATATGATGGTGGTGGTGGTGCGGGGGGGAAGTGGGGAGTTGTTGTAAGGGCGAGGAGGCTCAGGGGCGGGCGTGTACCCCGGGCCCGTGACGTCACTGTGACGTAGAAGGGCCTCCTCCTCCTCCTCGGCCAGCGGAGTGAGTCAGCGGGCGAGGGCAGCGCCGCCACGCGGCCGGCCGGCGAGGCTCCCGCTCAATGGAATAGTTGGTCCCGCACGCGAGGCTGGTGCCTCGTGACGTCACGATCGCCACACTCGGGTCCTATATGGCTCATATATATATATATATATATATATATATATATATATATATATATATATATATATATATATATATATATATATATATATTCCAGCCCCTCACTCGGCAGGAGTGAGGGGCTGGAAAACCTTTCCTCCTGTATTATCACCTTAGAAAAAACGAGAGACGTAGGAGAGGGAAGCGAGGGAAAGGTTTCCTACAATGGTACTTGGTGATGTCATCTCGCTCAGGTCACACGGTCTTGCTCAAGGGTCGTACCTTCGTGCACTAGGGTCGTACCGTCGTGCTCTAGGGTCGTACCGTCGTGCTCGAGGGTCGTACCTTCGTGCACTAGGGTCGCACCGTCGTGCTCGAGGGTCGTACCGTCGTGCTCTAGGGTCGTACCGTCGTGCTCAAGGGTCGTACCGTCGTGTTCAAAGGTCGTACCTCCGCGGGCAAGGTGTGGTGTCAGGTGTAGGTAAACCACAACCATTTGTGTGTGTGTGTGTGTGTGTGTGTGTGTTGTGTGTAGGTTTAACACTGTCTTGTCTTAAATAAAACATCGCTGTAAAGGTGCATTACTCAGGTTACAATCTCTCTTTGTTTCTCTCTTCCAGGAAGTAAACTTTGGCGAAGGACGTGTGATGAACGGCTTGGGAACCGCTGTGGAAAGGTAAGTTGAGGCCTGGGGTTAGGATGGGGGGGCAAGTTGTGTTCCGTGTGTGTGTGTGTGTGTGTGTGTGTGTGTGTGTTTGGGTGGGTGTCGTGTGTTCCGTGTGTGTGTGTGTGTGTGTAATATATATGTACCGTTTGGGGGGGGTCCTACTGTGATGGGACCACAGCTGTTGAATTTTCTCATGTCAAAAAAAAAATAAAAACATTAAGATTTTTGTCTCCTGACGTCTGCGTGGACCATTCCATGATTCCGGTTTATTCCAGTCGTTCCACTGTTTACATACCATAAACGTGTGTGTGTGTGTGTGTGTGTCTCCCACGATCGACATTTGTGTGGCCATCTTCCTGGCTGTTTATGTCAAGGTGAAATAAGATTATTTTCGTCGTATTTTTTTTTAGAACTGTGGTCTTGAATGATATGTTTGTCAGGTAAATATAGAATTAGATTTGTGGATATATATATATATATATATATATATATATATATATATATATATATATATATATATATATAGACATTGTCGGTTTAACTCCTTGCTTAGAGGACTGTGTGATCCTTGGGTGTTATAGCGTGACCTTTGACCCGACCTTTGACCCGACTCACTGATCAGGTCATAGGTCATTTTCCATGTCTGTATTCCCATTACCAGGGTGTTTACGACACACTGTGTATGTGTGTGTGTGTGTGTGTGTGTGTGTGTGATTCAGTCATGAGGCCATCTTCTGTCACGACCTCCCCTCCCTCCCTCCCTCCCGAGTCGTCACACACGACCCGAGTGCACGGGAGGACCAGATCATCTGCGAGAGGACGCCACAACCAACTGTGTTCTGAGGGACCCTAATAATACAGTAGGTGGAGACGGGATCGCTATAGCACAAAGCCGCTCTTCCTTCCTCATCCAGCCACCCACTCCCTCCTCCTCCTCCTCCTCCTCCTCCTCCGGCACAGGCTATCCAGGGCGGCAGGGAACTCACCCACCCACCCACTCCCCCTTTCCTCCTCCTCCTTCTCCTCCGGTACAGGCTATCCAGGGCGGCAGGGAACTCACCCACCCACCCACTCCCTCCTCCTCCTCCTCCGGCACAGGCTATCCAGGGAGGCAGGGAACTCACCCACCCGCCCACTCCCTCCTCCTCCTCCTTCTCCTCCTCCTCCGGCACAGGCTATCCAGGGAGGCAGGGAACTCAGCCAAGGAGGAGCCGTAGGCCGTATGGAAAGGGTATATACTGGCGTGGAAAGTTTGTAGGAAAGTGTGCCTTAGGGGGGGGGTGGGAAAACGCGCATCGTTCCAGCGAAGGATGCCGGGCCGTCTTAACATTTCCTCTCTTGTTAGACTTACGTCATGATTAATTGTAGTCTTTTAGTCTTATCTGTGATGACAACTTGTGCTTGGTCGTTCCTGTGGTCTGCTTTCTGCTGAGGAGAAAAAAAAAAGGTGGTTGAACAGTACGTGTGTATGACATCAAAACTTCTAACCTTCATACCGGTATCTCTTCATTCCTTCTAACATGGACGAATTGTTGTGAGTTATGTTGTCTGAATTATTCAATATGTCCTAAAATTCCACAACATTTCCTTCGTCTCTCCTTTTTTGGGGGGGATGAATTCCTCTCAGATCTGTGAGTCTAAACGTCTCGAATTGTGAGTGACGGAATTATTTTTGTTCCACTTCTTTGTATGGATTCTGTTTTTCCTCGTTTTTGGTTGATTTTGTTTTGTGACTGTATTCGACTGAGGTCTGACTAGGGTGTTGGGCATACTGAATTTTTTTTGTGTTTTTGACTTTATTGTAAACTTATTCTCGATGTAAAGTCGACCATCGTTTGCTCTGTTGTATACAGGTGGCCACTGTTGTTTCTGAAACAGTTTTGATTCATTGATGAATATAATTATCGTTCGACATTCACTTTCTCCTTTTACTTCTGTTAACAACTTACCGAATGATTTTTGCATATGTGATTGATATTTGTATTGCCAGAATGCGTTACTTTGCATTTAGGTAAGTTCAAGTCCATTTGCCCCTGTCTCCTCTGTCCACTGTATCATTTTCTGTAACTCTCTCTGAATCTTTTCAATGGAAATCTCTCTTTGCCTCAGCAGGATTTCCTAACTTCGTGTTATCGTCCAATGTTGAAACTCTACTGATGAGTTCTGTCTCCGGATCCTTGATGTAATCGTAAATAGCGTGGGTGTTAAGACTGAACCTTGTGGCACCCCACTTGTCACGCGCAGCCATTTGGACGTTCCTCCATTTGATGTTGCTTGTTGTCTGCTGTGTTTCTGTGTGTGTGAGGCAAGCTGCTGCCCTCGCGCATGTTCAATATAACCTAACCTAACCTAATAATGATATATATATATATATATATATATATATATATATATATATATATATATATATATATATATATATATATATGACTCAAAACACTCTCACTAAAACTGGTTACACATGATGTTTTACGAGGTGTCAGTGTGATGTGTGGGGCTGACGTTCATGGCCTGATGTGTGGAGGAGATGGTCCGGACACATCCTGGTTTTGCTGTGTGTGTGTGTGTGTGTGTGTGTTCGGTGGCGGCCTCACAAGACAGACAGACACACACACACACACAGAGTCACCCACTGTTCTCTCTATCGCGTAGAACAACAGCAACAACTTGTTGGCACTTACTTGACGAGCTGATTGGCCGGCACTTGCAGAGCCCTTCCACTTGACACTGGTTGCCAATAGACCAGTTGCCGATGTTAGTCTTGAGATGTATATTTGTTGACGTACAGTCTCTCCGACGAAGGTTTAGGTTGATAAGGTGTCTTGGGACGGGATGTAGTTCAGCCTTCATGTCGGCGGCTCGAAGATAATGGCGTCGCTAAGAACGGTCTCTGGTATGATGGGAATTCAACGTGTTGAGTCGGGGGTCAGTGTCACCTGGTCATGTTGGGGGAAGGTGAGGTTGGCGCACCTTAAACACCCAGGGTGTTGAGTGGGGGGTCAGTGTCACCTGGTCATGTTGGAGGAAGGTGAGGTTGGCGCACCTTAAACACCCAGGGTGTTGAGTGGGGGGTCAGTGTCACCTGGTCATCTTGGAGGAAGGTGAGGTTGGCGCACCTTAAACACCCAGGGTGTTGAGGGGGGGTCAGTGTCACCTGGCCATGTTGGAGGAAGGTGAGGTTGGCGCACCTTAAACACCCAGGGTGTTGAGTGGGGGGTCAGTCACCTGGGCAGGCGAAGACGGATTGAGCCGACGTCTACAGTGTTGGGGGTCAGCATGTGTGTGTGTGTGTGTAGGTCTGTATGTAAGCTACGATGATGAGGTCTTAGTTCTTTGCTGAGTGTGATAGATGCTGGCGATGAGGGCTGAATGAGGTGGACATACATGACGACGTCATTTCTTGCGTCCTGTCACTGGCAAATTTGAAATGCAGGTGGAAGAAATATCCTTTGCCTTAGTATATCACAGGTTTCCTTTAACAATTAGAATTGACAATAGCAGTTAAGGCAGTAATTAGTAAAGAGTAGTTGCCCTCGTAGAGTAACGTCACCTTGTCCTTGTTCATGTTTGTGTGCCAGACGCCTCCATGTAAGGCTGGTGTGTCGTGGCTCTACCCAGCACACTTGTGTTGGTCCAGGTAACACGAGAGGAGGAGGAGGAGGAGGAGGGGACGCCTGGCCTCGGTCGTGAGTACGAGTGTAACGCCAGACACACACCGTCGTCTTGGGTGCCCAGCGTGTGAGTGTCTCTGTGGTGTATTGTCTGTCACGATCACGTTGCCCCCGGCGCCCCCCACTCCTGCGTGGCTCAGGTGTCACGCCCGTCACGCTCATTCATCTGCTGCTGGAGGAGGAGCGGCCGCCGCCACTGCCTGGCTGGCTCGGTGGCTGGCTGGCCAGGCCTCTCTCTCTGCGTCAAGCGTCAAGTGACGCTGCTGTGGTGTGTACCGGCCACACGGGAACTCTTCCTTCCACCTTCAGGCACGCTCCGAGTCCTCGCAAGTGCTGGCGCTTTGTAGAGTCAGACCCTCTGTCGTGAACGGTTCTGACTCTCTCTCTCTCTCTCTCTCTCTCTCTCTCTCTCTCTCTCTCTCTCTCTCCAAGTCGCTCTCACTCCTGCTCTCTCCCTCTAGACCTCCTCAACTCTCGCGTTCTTAGACTCGCGTTTCCCTCGCCACTCTGAGGTCACCAAGCAGAGGCTCTCTTGGCGCAAGGTCTTCTGGTGATCTCTCGTCTGTGTGTGTGTGTGTGTGTGTGACGCATCCCTGGTTCTCTCTTAGGTATTTTGATGAATCATTTGTCACGGGCGGTGACATATATATATATATATATATATATATATATATATATATATATATATATATATATATATATATATATATATATATATTCCTATGAGTCCACGGGGAATATGAAACACGAAAAGTTCCCAAGTGCCTTTTCGTGCACTCTCTTGTGTTTCCTCTGATGATGTGATTATCACACGAAAGTGCACTTGGGAACTTTTCGTGTTTCATTTTCCCTGTGGACTCATAGGAATATCTTGATCACGCGCAAAATTGTGATCCTTTCCAATATATATATATATATATATATATATATATATATATATATATATATATATATATATATATATATATATATCCGTCCGCTTCTCTCTCTCTCTCTCTCTCTCTCTCTCTCTCTCTCTCTCTCTCTGCTTTGTAATGGATCGTTTCCTTTTCCTATCCAGTCGCCCCATCGATCGTTGGCATGACCTCTTTCTAAGTGTCAGTAGTTCCTCCTGTCATTTAAGTCTTCAGAACGACACGGTTCGACCCCGCGCGTCAGCAGTGAACGCGTCACACGTAACTCGGTCCTCCACTCTGTCCCGCGAACCCGTCGTCTTTCACGAACGCTACGAAGGTGAAGGAGTGAGGGATGATGTGGTATAGACGTCTTAGTTATTCATCTTCTGAGTTCTGCTTCTTCTCCAGCACCTTTTTAGCAGAGGGGTCGCGGTCGTGCGCCCCAGGACTGGGGGAGGAGCACTGCTCTCACACCTGGGATGGGTCTACCTTCACCCGCAGGGTGGGAGTCACAGAGGCCTTCCCCTCGTCCCTGTTCCCTCAGGTATATTATTTCGGCCTCTGATTTCACGAGGGGTCAGCGTTTCCCCCGAAGACATAGACCCCTCAGCACCCCCACCCTCCCTTTTTTTTCGAGCAGCTGCTTCCCATAGTTTTTATGTGGAGACCAGCCACACGAGGATTGTCTTTCTTTCCTCTAGCAACGGAACTGCGCAGCAGACTTTTATGTCCGAAGTCGAGAACATTATCTCGGAAAGCAAAAATGGGTATGTTTGAGGGAATAGTGGTTCCAACAATGCTGTATGGTTGCGAGGCGTGGGCTATGGATAGAGATGTGCGCAGGAGGATGGATGTGCTGGAAATGAGATGTTTGAGGACAATGTGTGGTGTGAGGTGGTTTGATCGAGTAAGTAACGTAAGGGTAAGAGAGATGTGTGGAAATAAAAAGAGCGTGGTTGAGAGAGCAGAAGAGGGTGTTTTGAAATGGTTTGGGCACATGGAGAGAATGAGTGAGGAGAGATTGACCAAGAGGATATATGTGTCGGAGGTGGAGGGAACGAGGAGAAGAGGGAGACCAAATTGGAGGTGGAAAGATGGAGTGAAAAAGATTTTTGTGTGATCGGGGCCTGAACATGCAGGAGGGTGAAAGGAGGGCAAGAAATAGAGTGAATTGGAGTCATGTGGTATACAGGGGTTGACGTGCTGTCAGTGGATTGAAGCAAGGCATGTGAAGCGTCTGGGGTAAACCATGGAAAGCTGTGTAGGTATGTATATTTGCGTGTGTGGACGTGTGTATGTACATGTGTATGGGGGGGGGGGGGTTGGGCCATTTCTTTCGTCTGTTTCCTTGCGCTACCTCGCAAACGCGGGAGACAGCGACAAAGTATAAAAAAAAAAAAAAAAAAAAAAAAAAAAAAAATATATATATATATATATATATATATATATATATATATATATATATATATATTGGAAAGGATGACAATTTTGCGCGTGATCAAGATATTCCTATGAGTCCACGGGGAAAATGAAACACGAAAAGTTCCCAAGTGCACTTTCGTGTAATAATCACATCATCAGGGGAGACACAAGAGAGAAATATAACAGTCAGTTGATATACATCGAAGAGACGAAGCTAGGACGCCATTTGGTAAACATGTTATATATATATATATATATATATATATATATATATATATATATATATATATATATATATATATAAGGCCAACCGGAGCTATGTGGAGTCAGCCTAGGTCATGCGTGACATGAGCCCCTCCAGGTGGATATGATATGTACATATTTGCTCATATTAGCGCGCCGCGGTCCGCACGTTACTCATTCAGGCGTCCGTCTGCATCTGCCGTTTGACGCAAGGGTCGTCCGGATCCGTCGTTCGACGCAGAGGGTGTGTAGGACTGGGGAAACGTCCCCCCCCCCAGGAGTTGTCGTCCGACTCTTCCTAATGACCATGTGTGTGTGTGTGTGTGTGTGTGTGTGTGTGTGTGTGTGTCACGGTACGACCCGCGGGCCGGACGCTGCGTGCCGTGGACGGTGATGGGGGACCGAACGTACGACACGCACGACCCTTGAGGGTCGTGTCGTACCGTCGTGGTCCAAGGGTCGTGGAGTCGTGGAAAAGGCGTTTGTGGAAGGCGGACCCCAGGTGTGTGTGTGTGTGTGTGTGTGTGTGTGTGTGTGTGTGTGTGTGGTTATGTCCCCGAGGTAATAACAGATGACGTAGCGACAGTGGGACACACAACATGGCACGCAGGCCACGCACCAGTGGGCGGCCCACGCCCGTCACGTCGCGCGGCGCGGCGCCCTCGAGGGGTCGTGACGCGCGCCGTGAATCACCCGCCCGAAAACTTGGCGAGAGGAAAAGTGTGCTTTTTGACGTCAGCTGAGTTAAGAGGTTACGTAGTTGACACATCCTCACGTGCATCTGCCAAGAGGACGAGAGAAAGAAAGTACCACACACACGCACACACACACACACACACACACTCACACTCACTCACACACACAAACACACACACACACTCACACACACACACACGTATGCCTCACGAATCATTGAAACAAATGAGAGTCGTAGCTTTAAAGGCGTCGATAGCGAGATGACCATCCTTCCTCTTCCTCTTCCTCCTCCTCTTCCTTCCTCTTTCTCTTCCTCCTCCTCTCCTTCCTCCTCCTCCTCTCCTTCCTCCTCTCCTTCCTCACACACACAGTGTTGCAAGTGACGTGGTGGAGGAGGAGAAGCAGCAGCATTTTACCCAGAGGAGGAGGAGGAGGGAGGAGGGAGGAACTCAGGGTCGTCATAAAACTGTGGCAACTTCACAGTTTTTTTCTCTCCCCTCCCTCCCTGCCTCCCTGCCTCCTCCTGCCTCGCTTATGAACGTCTATCATTCCTATTTATATCTTTATCCTCATTCTTACTGAATACTAGAGAGAGGCAGCTGGAGAGAGGGAGGGTTTTCTCTGTACATACATATATTTTTTTTCAAGTTCTGTGGCTGTCTGAAGGTGTGTGGTGTGGTCAGAGTGTACTGGTGTTGCCTTAAGCTTCTCTCTGGACTCCTCTCAACGTGTTCTCCCTCCCATCCTCCTCTCATACCAGCCTCCCTCCTCCTCTTCCTCCTCCTCCTCTCTGACAGGTCCGTCTTGTATTGCGTGATGGATCAACTCTCTCTCTCTCTCTCTCTCTCTCTCTCTCTCTCTCTCTCTCTCTCTCTCTCTCTCTCTCTCTCTCTCTCTCTCTCTCGTTTCAGAACCTCTCTTGTGTCTCATGGATCAGTCGTGCCTTCTAATCTTTTATTTTTTTTTTTCTATCTTGTTTTTCTTTTCCTTCCGAAAGGTAACCAGATCCACTGGTACGCTGACGATGCAGTGGCGGGTGGTTTCGTCTCCTCAACCCCTTCCATTATAAACTCGGGTCTGGACAGTGCTATACCACTTCGGAGACACACACACACACACACACACACACGCCATCTCGTTCAGTTCCATGCCTCTAGAACGTAAGTTCTATCCATTACTCTCTGTAACTCGTCCCTCCTTCCCTCCATCTCAAACCCAACCCTCCATATCTCAGTGCATCGATCACTCATCACAGTATGCGATATGACCTTAGCGTCTTAAAACCCACCCACCCTCCTCCCGCCCCTCACTTCGTCTTGTGAACCCGACACGCCACAGTGCCAAGGTTTGGCTCACCTTAAGAACCAAGGGGGATTTGACCCGTTCAGGTGTGCAACATTCATCTCTCCTGAACACTTATACTTTGCTTAGGTTATACAGGGGACTGAATAGTTCCCCACACAGATATTTTGCTTAGGTTATACAGGGGACTGAATAGGCCCCCCCTGTGTGGAGTGTACTGCTCTCTGTTGCTTCTTCTGTGGACTTGTTTTCCATAACGTCTTTGTGTTTGTCTGTGAGCCGTGAGCAAATCTGAGACGGTTATTCTAAGTTTGGCGAAATATGATCATGTGGTGATTTGCCAAGACACTTCCTCATCCGTTTACGTAAATGTAGATTTGATGGTATGCCAGCAGACAGTGTGTTTCCTCTGCTAATTCCCTGACGTGTATATCTGCTGGCGACCGGTTAGGCACCATGTCCACTCCCAAGTCCTCCTCACACACACACACACACACACACACACACACACACACACACACACACTTCTCCTCATCACTTTTCCTACACACGGGTCGGGTATGGTTAACCCACGTAGCAAGACCCAACTCGTGGGTTTGTTCAGCTCCCCTTGTGCGGTCGGTGCATGCAATCCTCCTCCCCCCCTACATTCAACATGCCTCATGACTTCGGCGTCATCCGCAAACACGCTCAGGTGCGGGTCCAGACACCTTGCGGTACGTCAGTGACGTAGATGATGATGGGTAGTGCCTCCAGAATAGCACATGCGCGCGCGCGCGTGTGTGTGTGTGTGATTCAGATCATGTTTCGTATTGGATCCAAGATTTTACCGATGGATGTTGATGAAGGTTGGAATCTAGCGAGCGCTTACTGTACCCTTTCTAGCCACCACTTCCTGCTCCATCTAAGCAGGGAGTGACAACCCCCCACACACATGGTAGGCAGCGTCAGACAACGTGAGTTCAATACCATCTCTTATTTGCAACTGTGGAAGTCGTGTGGCCATACCTTATTGCCGTATGGTAGATACCCACCCCCTTCTGTAAGGTACACCCTCTTCTATAAGGTAGTGTAAGGTACACCCTCTTCTATAAGGTACTGCAAGGTACACCCGCTTCTGTAAGGTACACCCTCTTCAGTAAGGCACTGTAGGGTACACCCTCTTCTATAAGGTAGTGTAAGGTACACCTTCTTCTGTAAGGTAGCGTAAGGTACACCCTCTTCTATAAGGTACTGTAAGATACACCCTCTTCTGTAAGGTACACCCTCTTCTATAAGGTAGTGTAGGGTACACCCTCTTCTATGAGGTACGCCCCTGATCATTGTAGATATGATACAGCCATCTCTCTCTGTATATGTCGAGGTATAGCATCTTTATTGCGAATCCCCGCGGGTGGTGTGTGTGTGGGGTGCGCGCGTGTGTATGGCCATCTTGTCACACACACACACACGCCCTTAGTCACTCGCCCCGAGCAGTCCGTCAGTCAGTCGTAATGTGGAGTTGTACGACTGTGCTGTGGCAGGGATGGGGGGTAAGTGACACTGTGGCGAACGATGATGTAGGCGGGCCAGGTTCTGTGTCTGCACGGCTGATACAAGACGTGGTATGTGTAGTAGGGAGGAGGAGGAGCAGCAGGAGGAGGAGGAAGAGCAGGAAGAGGAGTAGCAGCAGGAGGAGGGGCAGGAAGAGGAGTAGCAGCAGGAGCAGGAGCAGCAGCGCAGCAGGAGGAGGAGGAGGAGCAGCAGCAGGATCAGGAGGAGGAGCAGAAAGAGGAGTAGCAGGAGGAGGAGGAGCAGAAAGAGGAGTAGCAGGAGGAGGAGGAGGAGCAGCAGCATCAGGAGGAGCAGCAACAGGAGGAGGAGGAACAGGAGGAGGAGGAACAGGAGGAGGAGGAGGAGCAGCAGCATCAGGAGGAGGAGGAACAGGAGGAGGAGGAGCACCAGCAGCAGCAGGAGAAGGAGCAGAAGCAGGAGGAGGAGGAGGAGGAGCAGCAGCTGCAGGAGGAGGAGGGGAATGTCGTAAGAGAGAGGGTGAGGGGGTTGCGACAGTTACAAGTCGTGTGTCGGGAGGGAGGACGGGAGGGAGGAAATAATTGTGCGTGTGTGTGTGTGTGTGTGTGTGTGTGTGTGAAGAGGCCTGGTAGAATAATCAGGAGGCAACAGCAACCATCACCCCCCCCCCCCCCCCCCGGACGAGCCGCACCACGCCGGCCATCACGTGACGTCACTGATATGCCATTCTACACACACACACACACACACACACACACACACACGAGCCGTCATGTCATAAGCCTGCCTGACACATGACCTTTGACCCCCCACAAGGAGGCGACGGCCTGTTTCCTCCTCTTCCCCCCGTACTGGCTACACCAGACGACGTAGTCTGTTGGTATGTGACCTTCACCTTCCCCCCTCTTGACCTTTGACCTTATGAAGGCCAAATTGCCTGCAATCTACCAACCAGCTAGCCAGGGGTGGTTAGGGAGGGTCTGTGAACGAATCTGGGTGTTTCACTGTGTTGCAGGGGGGGGGGGTTATGTTGACCCTTCCCCCTTGACCTTGACCCTTGACCTTATGACCCCCCGGAGTGGACAAGAGGTGTACCTGTATCCCTGTGGTCGTGTGAGATACCTGGGTCAGGTGTGGTCTTCGCCCGGCTGTACCTGGACCAGACACCATGTCCCCAGGGGCTTCCAGCCTCCACCATCCAGACAGGAAGACACACAGGAAGACACGCACACACAGACAGGAAGACAGACACACACAGACAGACAGGAAGACAGACACAAACAGACAGGAAGACAGACACGACACAGACAGGAAGACAGACACAGACAGACAGGAAGACAGACACAGACAGACAGGAAGACAGACACAGACAGACAGGAAGACAGACACAGATAGACGCAGACAGACAGGAAGACAGACGCAGACAGACAGGAAGACAGACACAGACAGACAGGAAGACAGACACAGATAGACACAGACAGACAGGAAGACAAACACAGGTAGACGCAGACAGACAGGAAGACAGACACAGGTAGACAGGAAGACAGATGCAGACAGACAGGAAGACAGACACACACACACAGCTTGACGTTGCCTTGGTGTAGTGTTCGATAGTAATCATGTTACGTGTCTATCTGTCTTCCTGTGTGTGTGTGTGTGTGTGTGTGTTGCGACCCTGCATGACCTTTGACCTTCTGAACACCCCCCCCCCCCACCAGATCACCAGTTCTCAGACACTGCACACACACACACACACACACACACACACACACACACTGTATCATCAAGTCTGCACTTCATCCAAAAAACTTTTCTTCTTCTTCTTCTTCTTCTTCTTCTTCTTATTATTATTATTATTATTATTATTATTATTATTATTATTATTATTATTATCATCATCATCATCATCACAACCTCGGATTGCATACGGGACGCTTGCAGCTTCGAGGCTGCGCTCCGCGAAGGAGCAGGGCAGATGATGAACTTCGAAGACAGGAAATCCTTCCCCTCCCGTTTTTGATTTTCCAAAAGAAGGAACAGAGAAGGGGGCCAAGTGAGGATATTTTCCCTCCGAGGCTCAGTTCCTCTGTTCTTAACGCTACCTCGCTAGCGCGGGAAATAGCGAATATTATGAGGAAAAAAAGAAAAAAAGAAAAAAAAAAAAAATATATATATATATATATATATATATATATATATATATATATATATATATATATCTTTCTTTCTTTCATACTATTCGCCATTTCCCGCGTTAGCGAGGTAGCGCTAAGAACAGAGGACTTGGCCTTTGAGGGAATATCCTCATCTGGCCCCCTTCTCTGTTCCTTCTTGGGAAAAATAAAAAAAACGAGAGGGGAGGATTTCCAGCCCCCCGCTCCCTTCCCTTTTAGTCGCCTTCTACGACACGCAGGGAATACGTGGGAAGTACTCTTTCTCCCCTATCCCCAGGGATAATATATATATATATATATATATATATATATATATATATATATATATATATATATATATATATATATATATATATGGTAAGATGTAAGTTGTGTTGTTTGTCACTGAAAAACGCTGTTACCAGGAGGGCGAAGTGACGTTTACCGAGAAAACGTTTGCCAGGGGAACGTTTACCAGGGGAAGACGAGGTCCCAGGTCGTGTCGTGGGCAGGAAATTTGGCCACTATGGCTGACGAGTGGTTGGTGACGTCAGGCTAACAGTAGGACATGGTGGTGACGTCAGGACAACAGTAGGACATGGTGGTGACGTCAGGACAACAGTAGGACATGGGGGTGACGTCAGGACAACAGTAGGACATGGTGGTGACGTCAGGACAACAGTAGGACCTGGTGCTTACGTCAGGACAACAGTAGGACATGGTGTTGACGTCAGGGAAACAGTAGGACATGAGGGTGGACGCAGGACAAACAGTAGGACCTGGTGCTTACGTCAGGACAACAGTAGGTCCTGGGGCTGACGTCAGGACAACAGTAGGACCTGGTGCTGACGTCAGGACAGCAGTAGGACCTGGTGCTGACATCAGGTGTTGGGGGACGTCAGCTCAGACCTGTGTGCAGGATGTGGCCGGGGAAACACTAGTGGCAATAGCCAACTTCCTCACCACCATGATTCACAGTGCTCTACCCCAGGACTCACCCACTGGGTCCTCACCCAGTGGGCTCCATACCCACTGGGTCCTCACCCACTGGGCTCCATACCCCCTGGGTCCTCACCCACTGGGCTCCTTACCCCCTGGGTCCTCACCCACTGGGCTCCATACCCACTGGGTCCTCACCCACTGGGCTCCATACCCCCTGGGTCCTCACCCACTGGGCTCCATACCCACTGGGTCCTCACCCGCTAGGCTTCATACCCACTGGATCCTCACCCACTGGGCTCCATACCCAATGGATCCTCACCCACTGGATTCCATACCCACTGGGTCCTCACACACAGAGGCCGCCTCACCCTCTGGCTCCACACTCGGTGGGTCCCTCACCCACTGAGCCCTCACCGGCTGAGCTCTGTGCGCACTGGGCCCTCACTCACTTGGGCCCCCCTGATCCAATGGTCCCTTAACCCGCTGGGCCCGTCAAGCTCTGGGCCCTGTCTACCCCGACACCTGTCCAACCCCTGCAGACCACCTCACCTTTCCTGTGTCTCCTCCTGTCTCCCCTCCTACTCCCGCTACCTCACCCGGGTTGACACGGCTCGCGGGGCGTTCGACCTCCCCTTCGCAGGAGCAGTTGCTCTCGCCACAACCACTCAACCCACCACACGACGCCGGTGGGGAGGTGTGGGGGGTTTGTATGTCAACGAACGCCACGAACATCGTCGAAATCGGGTGTGCTCAGCCAGCTTTGACGTGCAGGTTCCCGTCGGAGGAGGAGGAGGAGGGGGCGCCGCGCCTCGCCGCTGCGTCTCTCTCTCTCTCGACCCTCGCCGGACTGACGCATGACGCACCCACCTCCTCCGATGGTGTGGTGCGTGGTGGGGGATTTTGAATGTGTAAGATGCGACGGGCGGGCGGGCGGCCTGCGTATCACTCACCCACCGGGCCGAGCTGTGGAGGAGGGGGGAGGAGTGAGGACTGGCGCCAACGCTCGCCATGGGACGTCCCTTACTCTCCTACTGTGTTGTAACGCCGCTCGCCGCTACCAGGAGCAGTTTGTGCTCATTGGACGTAGTACGTACGCCCCTCTGACACGTCGAGAGAGATCCTCAAGGTCACGTACAGTACTTTAGGAGTACGTGGGAAGGACGGATAACAGGAGGACGTGATGTCCCCTGGCCAGCTCATCTGCCGTAGGACAGTAATAGTGTCCTCAGTTCCTTATTGACATAGATGGAGAGGGGGACAATAAGGGGCCAGATTCCTTCCCCCTCCCTCACCATCACCCACCACTCCCTCCAGTAGGTTAAGAAAATGGATCAAGGAGTTGGAAATCAAGGAAAACGATTCAAGGTTAGTCGCTAATGGAACTACACACGCGTCTGTGTACTACACACTCACGTCTGTTTACAACACACACGTCTGTATACAACACACACGTCTGTATACAACACACACGTCTGTATACAACACACACACGTCTGTATACAACACACACGTCTTTATACACACACACACACACACACACGTCTGTACATAACACCTTCCCCCCCATTTTTCAAGCCCCACTCCCATTATATCTGGTGATGGCCACCCTCCCACAAGCGATATGATCATACCGAGTTACATGATCGTGTTGATTATACCTTTTATTTGGTACGATAAACACGTTATTCATTTATGACTGAGAGGTATGGAGTTTTTACCATATGTATATATGTTATATTAATGTCTGGAGGTATATTTCGCGTCGTATTGATACACGGGAAACTTAGAATACCTCTTCCAGATGGATTATATATATATATATATATATATATATATATATGTGTGTGAATTGTGTGCATGGGTATATATGTATGTGTCTGTGTGTGTATATATATGTGTACATTGAGATGTATAGGTATGTATATTTGCGTGTGTGGACGTGTGTGTATATAAATGTGTATGGGGGTCGGTTGGGCCATTTCTTTCGTCTGTTTCCTTGCGCTACCTCGCAAACGCGGGATACAGCGACAAAGCAAAATAAAAAAAGATATATATATATATATATATATATATATATATATATATATATATATATATATATATATATATATATATATAGCGATATACTCGTGGTATGTGCTGTATATACATTGCTCCCAGTGATGCCCATTTGGCTCCCTCACTGTTACAGGGATGGGCACGAGTGCCTCAAACGCCCAGTTTATTTTTTTCTTGTTTTCATCTTTGTCACATGAACACGTCGTTGTTCGGGTCAGGGTTCAGCCACGGAGGTGGGGGGGGGGGGGGTTAGGTTGGCCGCGCCAGAGACGTAGTTGGCGACGGACCCCGGGTTAGGGGGTTAGGGGTGGGGGGGGGGGGGGCGAAGTCACCGTAAGACCCACTGTGTCTCACGGGAAAGTTTTCCCTTCCTGCTGGGGTGGCAGACGATGGGTCCACTGGTGGCTGGCTCCCTCCCTCCGGCGCCACCACCATCACCAGCCATTGTTAATGTGGGTATTTTTTCCCCTTGATCATAACGATGTATTGTTCACTGTCAAGATATTGTCTATATATATATATATATATATAGAAGTGGATCATAGGGTGGGGGAGGGGGCGAAAATTTTGGGAGCCTTGAAAAATGTGTGGAAGTCGAGAACATTATCCCGGAAAGCAAAAATGGGTATGTTTGAAGGATTAGTAGTTCCAACAATGTTGTATGGTTGCGAGGCGTGGGCTATGGATAGAGTTGTGCGCAGGAGGATGGATGTGCTGGAAATGAGATGTTTGAGGATAATGTGTGGTGTGAGGTGGTTTGATCGAGTAAGTAACGTAAGGGTAAGAGAGATGTGTGGAAATAAAAAGAGCGTGGTTGAGAGAGCAGAAGAGGGTGTTTTAAAATGGTTTGGGCACATGGAGAGAATGAGTGAGGAAAGATTGACCAAGAGGATATATGTGTCGGAGGTGGAGGGAACGAGGAGAAGAGGGAGACCAAATTGGAGGTGGAAAGATGGAGTGAAAAAGATTTTGTGTGATCGGGGCCTGAACATGCAGGAGGGTGAAAGGAGGGCAAGGAATAGAGTGAATTGGAGCGATGTGGTATACAGGGGTTGACGTGCTGTCAGTGGATTGAATCAAGGCATGTGAAGCGTCCGGGGTAAACCATGGAAAGCTGTGTAGGTATGTATATTTGTGTGTGTGGACGTGTGTATGTACATGTGTATGGGGGGGGGGTTGGGCCATTTCTTTCGTCTGTTTCCTTGCGCTACCTCGCAAACGCGGGAGACAGCGACAAAGTATAAAAAAAAAAAAAAAAAAAAAAAAAAAAATATATATATATATATATTGTTTAGCAAATGGTGTCCTAGCTATGTTTCTTTGTTGTATATTAACTGACTGTTATATTTCTTTCTTGAGTCTACCCTAATGATGTGATTATTGCACGAAATTGCACTTGGGAACTTATCGTGTCTCATTTCCCCGTGGACTCGTAGGGATATATATATATATATATATATATATATATATATATATATATATATATATATATATATATATATATATTAATGTGTGTGTGTGTGTGTTTTGAGTATCATTCTCTCTCTCTCTCTCTCTCCCTCTCTCTCTCTCTCTCTCTCTCTCTCTCTCTCTCTCTCTCTCTCTCGTGCCAGATTTAAAGGGAAGAAAAATAGAAAAAAAAGATTAAACTTGGTTGATGTAAGATAAGGGTGGTCGAGTCGTTATCATCCGCCAGAACTTAACACAAAATAAAACTTGTTGGTGATAAGATACGAATGACGTATGACGCATCCTGGTACCAGTAATGTGTGTGTGTGTGTGGGTGGGTGTGTGTGGGTGTGTGTGTGTGTGTGTGTGTGTGTGTGTGTGTGTAGTTTAACGTTAGATCTTAACATGAGGATGTTAATGTCACGTGAAGGTGTCCTGGGGATAGGGGAGAAAGAATACTTCCCACGTATTCCGTGCGTGTCGTAGAAGGCGACTAAAAGGGAAGGGAGCGGGGGGCTGGAAATCCTCCCCTCTCATTTTTTTTTAATTTTCCAAAAGAAAGAACAGGGAAGGGGGCCAGGTGAGGATATTCCCTCTGAGGCCCAGTCCTCTGTTCTTAACGCTACCTCGCTGACGCGGGAAATGGCGAATAATATGCCGTCGTGCTCTCGGGTCGTGCCGTCGTGCTCTCGGGTCATGCCGTCGTGCTCTCGGGTCGTGCCGTCGTGTTCTCGGGTCGTGCCGTCGTGTTCTCGGGTCGTGCCGTCGTGTCCTATGAGCGCGTTCATAAAGCATGATTCACCCTCGGGCGGGAATGTCGAAGCGCTTCGAAGAGACCAGCGACCCCTCCCCCAAAACAAAACGCGAACCTTCGGACAGTCCAACACAGAAGGTTGCTAGCTGGTCATTGCTCCCGGTGGTGTTGCATCGCCAACCCTTCGTTACACGTTGCCCGCGCAGTGTCTCTCCCACACCACCTGCTTTGCGGTGGAAACATTTTTTTTGTGTTCCAGACCTGCAACACAAAATGGAAAAACAATAAGTTGCTTTTAGGGGGTTTATGAGGACGGTCATATGCACCACAGCGTTGGAGGAGGACCTGAAGGTCGGGTTGTTGGTGTGTCGAGCCAGTGACGTGGTTCGTAAGATCACTCCTTCAAGGGTCTAGTCGGTACGGGTTCGAATCCTGGTCGCGGCGGTCGCGTTTTCGCAGTTTACTCCCCCCACCTGTTCATCCTTCCTTCGGAGGGGACTGGTCGATAAAATGGGGTACCTGACTTAGGCTCGGACTGATGAGGTGGTCTCGATTAGGGCGTTGAGTCGGCCCGTGCCGTCCCAGCCCACAGGACGCTGGAAAGTCTCTGTGTACGTTTACTGAAGACGATCACGCGTGGGGGGGTTACAGAGCCACCGGCGCCTGTGGCCACGTCCGTGTTCAGTTGGCGCGGGTGGAGTCCGGGTGCTCGTCCTCCTGTCTTGTCTGGGCATCAACTACCTCCACACACACACACACACACACACACACACACTCTTGAGACTCGGCACAGAGGTAATTAGGTCACTCAAGCATCTGCCTTTTCGGCTCTTGGACTCAGGGCTCGTGAGGTGGAAGGCGAGGCAGCTCGAAGGGACGTCGTCTGCTGTGGTTTTTTTCCTGACGGTTCCAGCGATTAGAAAGAAAATGTTGTCCAAACATATGAATCGCGGTGGTCAGCCGGGAAGCCGGCGCGAGTGCTGGGATTTAAAGATTCCAGGTCATAAGGGTCATCGTTCATTCCCTCATGCTGAAGGTACTGAGGGGACGCATGAAGGTGCTGAAGGGACGCATGAAGGTACAGAAGCGACGCATGAAGGCACTGAAGCGACACATGAAGGCACTGAAGCGACGCATGAAGGCAGCTGAAGCAACGCATGAAGGCACTGAAGCGAGATATGAAGGCACTGAAGCGACGCATGAAGGTACTGAAGCGACGCACGAAGGCACTGAAGCTACGCATGAAGGCACTGAAGCCACGCATGAAGGCACTGAAGCTACGCATGAAGGCACTGAAGCAACGCATGAAGGCACTGAAGCGACGCAGTACTGTCACTTCGTGGGGTGATCATCGGTGGTAGAACCCTCAGCAGGACTGACGTGGTCAGCTGGTGGTGAGCTGTCTCTCTCACGTCTTCGCTTCCTCATCTCCCGTCACACTGAAGGCTGACCCTCACTCATCCTTGAGATTCGTCGTACTCGAGGTTCAAGTACCCCACTTACTCAAGGCGGTGAAACGATCCTCACACTGACCTTTACCATGATCCATGAAATGAATTACGATGATGATGGGATTACTGTGTGAGGCGTGAGAGAGTTAACATATTCAACAGGTTAGCTTTCCCTCGTCGTGAGGGGCGTCTGTGAGGCGGGTGGATATAGCGGTTGAGGGGAAAGATGATGAGGTATTCTTCGGTGATATAGGAACTGTGGTCGCACGCTGACAGACGCGCGCCCTTGGTGGTGTGTTCCCCACCAACTTCCATTGAGTATTGGCAGGTCACTAGGATAGTGGGAGGTGAAGCTGTGTGTGTGTGTGTGTGTGTGGCAGCCAGTGGATGGGTGGATGGAGCGATCCGACTCTTCAACCACCATCCACAACCAGTTTGTTGTTGTCACTATTACTGTAGTAACTGGCGTCCAGGGGTACATACTGTCCCCTTGCCTGACGCCATAGTATGAGAGACACTGTGGGGGACGAGAAGGTCCCCTTGCCTGACGCCATAGTATGGGAGACACTGTGGGGGACGAGAAGGTCCCCTTGCCTGACGCCACAGTATGGGAGACACTGTGGGGGACGAGAAGGTCTCCTTGGCTGACGCCACAGTATGGGAGACACTGTGGGGGACGAGAAGGTCCCCTTGCCTGACGCCACAGTATGGGAGACACTGTGGGGGGGACGAGAAGGTCCCCTTGCCTGACGCCACAGTATGGGAGACACTGTGGGGGGACGAGAAGGTCCCCTAGCCTGACGCCACAGTATGGGAGACACTGTGGGGGGACGAGAAGGTCCCCTTGCCTGACGCCATAGGTGTTTGCGCGTCTAGAAAGCAGCAGGCGCTGTGGATCGCCAGTGTGTCCCTGACGGAGCGGCCCGCGAGGTACGTAGGAGGGACGACGCATTCTTCTCCCATAAGACACCCGTGTTGACGCGCTCTCACACGCCGCAGTCAGACGGTTCCGCCAACACCTCCGTCTCTCTCCTCACTCTTGAGGTCATTGATCGTCGACAAGACCACCTCCTGAATGTGGAGCGGGAGGTGTAGCAGCGGCGGCGGAGGAGGAGGAGGAGTGGTAGGATCGTGGGTGTGTTGGTGGTGGGGAGTATGGGGGCCCAGTGATATGCAACACTTGACATCAGCTGTTTGGGTGATACGTTTTGGCGCCGCTTCAAGTGGGGCGGTCCGTGTGTGTGTGTGTGTGTGTGTGTCCGTGTGTATACAGTTAGTCAGCGTCATTATCGACGGGTCGGGACGCGCCTCTTCTCTGGCTATCATCCTCCCCCCCTCCTCCCCCTCCCCCCTTTCCTCCTCCTCTATCCCCCCCCTCCTCCAATCGCACTCGCTCCCCCCCTTCAGAGAAACATGGCTCCTTTGGCTCCATACTACGTCATTCATTTATCACCGAGTCTCTTATGTTCCCTTTTTTATGCATTTTTTTTATCGATGACGTACGACGCATCGCGATCCTTTTACTTTTTACTCGCGATTACACGTAGGAGTGTTAGTAGTATTATTATTATATAATGGTGGATTACGAATAGGATTAATATGATTATGTCACAGGCGGATTAATCTATTTCGTGGTCGCATTAGGTGTGTGTGTATGTGTGTGTGTGTGTATGTGTGTGTGTGTGTGTGTGTGTGTGTGTGTGTGTGTGTGTGGTTGAAGGTGGTGTAGTGTGAGTGAGATGTTGACTAGTATGACCCCCCCCCCCCCGTCTTGACAACATTACACGTGTCACGTACATGAACAAGTTGTGTTCACCTTGACCTTTCGGTTGACCTCCTCCTGCTCCTCCTCCTCCTCCTCCTCCTCTCCTCCTCCTCCTCCCCCTCCTCCTCCCCCTCCTCCTCCTCCTCCCCCTCCTCCTGCTCCTCCTCCTCCTCCTCCTCCTCCTGCTCCTCCTCCTGCTCCTCCTCCTGCTCTAGGGAACACAACAGGTGCCCACTCGCTAGTGAGTCACTGTGTGTGTGTCTCTCTCTCTCGTTTAGACGCCGCTTGCGTCATATTTCACGGTCGCACGCGGCACGCGCGGGCACCGCGGAGGGCGAACGAACCCATTCCAAAAGGCGTTATTTTTTGCTCAGAAATTCAGAAGTTTCCCCTGAAATATGACTGATAAAGAATACCGTCATATGGTTATTAATACCACAGATGTGCTTTGTGTTATATTGGTCCTTTAAATCAGTTATCAGGTTACATATCACTTGGCTCCTTGTATATACGTATACATACATGTCTGTACATTCCGGCATGTAGGAATACATGTATACAGGGATACGTGAGCCGTGTGCATGGATACTCGTGTGCCATATACATCGCTGAGGGGGTATATGGTCAGTGTGTAAGAGCAGTGAGAGACACTATATTGACCCGAAGATTGGGAGGGTATATGGTCAGTGTGCAAGAGCAGTGAGAGACATTGTATTGACCCCGAAGATTGGTGGGGTATATGGTCAGTATATAAGAGCAGTGAGAGACACTATATTGACCCGAAGATCGGGAGGGTATATGGTCAGTGTGTAAGAGCAGTGAGAGACACTATATTGACCCGAAGATTGGGAGGGTATATGGTCAGTATATAAGAGCAGTGAGAGACACTGTATTGACCCCGAGGCTTGGGTCGTGAATATTACAGTGGAGACTCTTACTCAGCGAAGGCTCTTACTCATCGACGAAAAATCCACATCAGGCCTGGGCCTTACCCGAGATATGGAGAGGTTAATGTAAGGGAAAAAAAAGAAGACAAAAGAGAATTTTTTTTTTTTTTTTTTTTTTTACGAATTTTGGGGGTAAGGGAAGCGCCTGACTTTTAGAATACGCCAGGTCATAGCTATTTGGCAAGATATATAAGAAGGTACAGAGTTCCAAAGTTTCGAGATGTAGGGGAAGAAACAGTTATCAAAACGGCCTACCCTTGAGTGGTCAACGGCCACACAGGAAACACGTGACGCCACAGCTTCTCCGACTACTGCCCTGGTCTGGCTAGCGAGGAGGGGGAGGCTCACAGGCAGCCAGTTCTCGGGAGGCGGGAACCCAGAGCAATACCTGTAGGAGAAGGAAAGTGAACCATCACAGCTGCTTAGGGCGAGCCGGTCAAAAGCTCTGACGTTTGGGCCCTGGGTGACGATCGCTCCGGAGATGGTTAATTGCCCGGACGTAGTCTGCAGTTGTTGCCCGTCCCCCCCCCCCCCCCGCACGGTAGTTAACGCCGTCCCCAACAACTTTGCTCCACCGCTGAACTGCACGAGTCATTACGAGAACTGTCGTCAGTGGTTGTTAGGTGGAGGAGTGTGGTCCCCGCGATGACTCCTCTCATGTGTTCCGCTGGATGATGGTGGGGTTGTGTTTTGTCGGTCCTCTCCAGGAGGGGACGAGGAGTAGATCCCCCCCCCCACCACCACCAGGAGGGGACGGGAAGGACTTGTCTTCTCCTCACCAGCAGGGGACGGAAGGACTTGTCTTCTCCTCACCAGCAGGGGACGTGAAGGAACTGGCCTCACCAGGAGGGGACGGGAAGGACTTGTCTTCTCCTCACCAGGAGGGGACGTGAAGGACTTGTCTTCTCCTCACCAGCAGAGGACGTGAAGGATATGTCCTCACCAGGAGGGGACGAGAAGGATATGTCCTCACCAGCAGGGGACGAGAAGGATATGTCCTCACCAGGAGGGGACGAGAAGGATATGTCCTCACCAGGAGGGGACGAGAAGGATATGTCCTCACCAGGAGGGGACGAGAAGGATATGTCCTCACCAGGAGGGGACGTGAAGGATATGTCCTCACCAGGAGGGGACGAGAAGGATATGTCCTTACCAGGAGGGGACGAGAAGGATATGTCCTCACCAGGAGGGGACGAGAAGGATATGTCCTCACCAGGAGGGGACGTGAAGGACTTGTCCAAACCAGGAAGGGACAGGAAGGGAATCCTAGTGCAGATGATGAGTGGCGGGGTTAGGAGCGGGCGGGTGGGTGGCCGCCCTACAGCTGCTACAGGTAAAGTCACCCTCCACAGGTGTCTCCCCGCCCTCACACACACACACACCCGCGCGGTACACCTGCACTCTGGGGTGACGTTCCGTCCGCCACACCTGTAGTCCAGTCACCGCCGCTACACCTGCAGTCCAGCCACCACTACACCACCTTCCCTCGCCAGAACACCTGCGCCTGTGTGCACATGCACAACACGTGCGGTCCAGTCGCCAGCACACACACACACACACACACACACACACACACACACGTGTGTTCCTCACCAGCGCCACGTTCTCTATACTCGTGCGTGGGAGCACTGCCTGCCGCTACTCGGATCTGTAGAGTGTGTGTGTGTGGTTGTGTAGCGTCCCTCCTGTATGACGCAGGGTTGTGTAGCGTCCCTCCTGTATGACGTGGGGTTGTGTAGCGTCCCTCCTGTATGACGTGGGGTTGTGTAGCGTCCCTCCTGTATGACGTGGGGTTGTGTAGCGTCCCTCCTGTATGACGTGGGGTTGTGTAGCGTCCCTCCTGTATGACGTGGGGTTGTGTAGCGTCCCTCCTGTATGACGTGGGGTTGTGTAGCGTCCCTCCTGTATGACGTGGGGTTGTGTAGCGTTCCTCCTGTATGACGTGGGGTTGTGTAGCGTCCCTCCTGTATGACGTAGGGTTGTGTAGCGTCCCTCCTGTATGACGTGGGGTTGTGTAGCGTCCCTCCTGTATGACGTGGGGTTGTGTAGCGTCCCTCCTGTATGACGTGGGGTTGTGTAGCGTCCCTCCTGTATGACGTGGGGTTGTGCAGCGTCCCTCCTGTATGACGTGGGGTTGTGTAGCGTCCCTCCTGTATGACGTGGGGTTGTGTAGCGTCCCTCCTGTATGACGTGGGGTTGTGTAGCGTCCCTCCTGTATGACGTGGGGTTGTGTAGCGTCCCTCCTGTATGACGTGGGGTTGTGTAGCGTCCCTCCTGTATGACGTGGGGTTGTGTAGCGTCCCTCCTGTATGACGTGGGGTTGTGTAGCGTTCCTCCTGTATGACGTGGGGTTGTGTAGCGTCCCTCCTGTATGACGTAGGGTTGTGTAGCGTCCCTCCTGTATGACGTGGGGTTGTGTAGCGTCCCTCCTGTATGACGTGGGGTTGTGTAGCGTCCCTCCTGTATGACGTGGGGTTGTGTAGCGTCCCTCCTGTATGACGTGGGGTTGTGTAGCATCCCTCCTGTATGACGTGGGGTTGTGTAGCGTCCCTCCTGTATGACGTGGGGTTGTGTAGCGTCCCTCCTGTATGACGTAGGGTTGTATAGCATAGTCAGGTGGACAGCCCGGGCCATCACGCCCAAGGGTCTCCTATTGTTGTGCTCAGGGAGGTCGTACATCGTCGTGCTCAGGGAGGTCGTATATCGTCGTGCTCAGGGAGGTCGTATATCGTCGTGCTCAGGGAGGTCGTATATCGTCGTGCTCAGGGAGGTCGTACATCGTCGTGCTCAGGGAGGTCGTATATCGTCGTGCTCAGGGAGGTCGTATATCGTCGTGCTCAGGGAGGTCGTATATCGTCGTGCTCAGGGAGGTCGTATATCGTCGTGCTCAGGGAGGTCGTATATCGTCGTGCTCAGGGAGGTCGTATATCGTCGTGCTCAGGGAGGTCGTATATCGTCGTGCTCAGGGAGGTCGTATATCGTCGTGCTCAGGGAGGTCGTATATCGTCGTGCTCAGGGAGGTCGTATATCGTCGTGCTCAGGGAGGTCGTACATCGTCGTGCTCAGGGCAGGTCGTATATCGTCGTGCTCAGGGAGGTCGTACATCGTCGTGCTCAGGGAGGTCGTACATCGTCGTGCTCAGGGAGGTCGTATATCGTCGTGCTCAGGCAGGTCGTATATCGTCGTGCTCAGGGAGGTCGTATATCGTCGTGCTCAGGCAGGTCGTACATCGTCGTGCTTAGGCAGGTCGTATATCGTCGTGCTCAGGCAGGTCGTATATCGTCGTGCTCGAGGGGCTGACGATTCCACGCTGCACGCGGATGTCCCCCGCACGTGATCAACAGGTGTGTCACACTCATCGCTGGCAGGTGTGTGTGTGTGGAGAGAGAGAGAGAGAGAGAGAGAGAGAGAGAGAGAGAGAGAGAGAGAGAGAGAGAGAGAGAGAGGGGGGGGGGGGCAGGATAACCATCGCTAGCCAGCCACACTCGTCATGTAACCCCTCCCCCCCTCCTCCCTCCCCTCCTTCCTCCTCTCCGTGTATGACAACGGCTCTGGCCCCAAAAACCACATGCACGCCACGCCCACATCCCCTCCTCTCACCCTTGCCTGCTACCTGTTGACAAACACAAGTTTCCTGTTGTTGTTCGACTGTTGGTGAATGTATATGTTGTGTCAAAATAATGGTCGTGTATTTAATATTGTTTTTTTCTGTGTCAGCTGAGACGGCACGGGCAGTTGAGGCCCTAATTTAGGCCATCCTGTTAACGCTATATATATATATATATATATATATATATATATATATATATATATATATATACCTTAGCCTGAGCCAGCTACCTATTTTATCGACCAAGCCCTGGGGCGGATGAACAGCTGGGTTGACTGTGGACTGACTTCCGTAACTAGGATTCGAACCCATTCTACCAAGACAGATCATATGCACAGCACGGGACACCGCAAGGCCTGGTTGAACTCCTGCCACACACAGGCGATGGGCGGCGGGATAATTCCCTCCCCCTCACCTCCCTCGCTCGCGTTCCTCATTGTCATTGACCTGATCCTGGGGATTAGCAACCCCTTCTGCCCATAATCCATAATAGTTGACCTTGTTATGGCGGCTGGCCAGGTCGGCCTGACACTCGACGCAGACCTTTGGTGGCCAGGTCAACCAGCTGGGTGAGGGGGTGAGTGGGATCGGCGTTGTGGGTGGGTGGGTGGGTGAATGGGACACGGTCGGCGCCGCCCGCCGTATCTGTCGAGCACATCTGGGCCTGTGGTGGTGGTGGGTGTGGTTATCTGTGTGGAGCAGCTGACTCACTCCTGATACCGCGCACTCCCAGGCCCCTACGCCAGCAGGAGGGGGAGTGGAGAGAGGAGAGAGGAGGAGGGAGGGTCCAGTGAGAGAGATAAGGGTTATCCTGGGGGAGAGGCAGAAGGGGAGGTAATGTCGAAGGGGAACCAAGAGTCATACATCCCACGGGTCAGCCGTGATGGGATCCCCATCCTCGATCTTCTAAGGAGGAAGAAAATGGTTTCCTCATGTAATCTGAAATTTCTGATACAGTTGATTGTTGTAGGCGGCTTGTAACACTGTGATCCACTCAATTTTTTTTCATTTATTTCAGTAACTTATTTATTGTACTATCTATATACAAACTGTTTATGTACTTATGTGTGTCGTTGTAAGTATATATAATGATTTATAAAGAGTTGAATAAAGGAAATAAGTAGACACACACACACACACACAAAAGGAAATAAGTAGACACACACACACACACACACACACACACACACACACACACACACACACACACACACACACACACGATTACTGTAGAAATTGAGACTACGAGAGTTCGAGGAAAGATGGCCATGAGTAACGCACCTCTGAGACTTTTATAAGCAGATGACGTCCACTTCAGGCAACAGATATGATGAGGTCGATTGTGCGTATGTGGACTGCCCGAAAGCATTTGACATCGTCCCACGTACGGGGTGGGTGAAGAAGGTGGAGGATCTCCAGGCTAGGAGGATGGAGAGACACCTCTGGTGAATAGATGATCTTAGCGGAAGGGGAACAAAGGACGGCATGTGTACGAGGAACCTTCTAGAAAATGGTGTTTTGGGGGGGGTTTACCGGTGGCGTACAGCAGGGCTGAGTCTTGGGGACGCTGATGTTCTTTTCCTGTTCGCCGGGGAGAGGGGGTTGGGACGGACGTCTAACCTGAGTGTGTTTGCGGATGATGCCAAGGTCATTAGGGAAGTGGAAAGGGTCTGACACACGGGTGTTGAAATCCAACCCAAGTAGATGCGTAGTAATGTGGACATGACTTGGTAATGGAAAGGCCTTAGGATGAGGACTGTCTGGCTGGGAATAAGCTTCGGGATTGGCTGACGAGTGAGGCATTATGAGGTCGACATTGCACACCGGTGGCCTTTGACCTCACACTGCCGGAAAGCCATCTTCACTCCATGTACGCTACGTGGCGCGACGCGAATTGGACTTCTTTTGACCTGGCCCAGGAGATTCAGGTCAACCTCATCTTAGGTCAAGGTGCAAATTCTTACAAAGGAGAAAACGCGGCGCAACAAAAAACGATGCGTCTCCCTCCGCTGAAGGAGGGAGGCACGACTGTTCTGGGGGAACTGCAACAACGGGAGCGTCCTAGGAAGTGTGGGTGATGGCAACGTGAAGGGCGTGAGACCTCGGGCGTTGCCCCGCTGACCACACCAGGTGTGCTGACCATCTCCAGGCTAGGTGGTAGCGCCACACCAAGCACTGACCATCCCCAGGCTAGGTGGTAGCGCCACACCAGGTGTGCTAACCATCTCCAGGCTAGGTGGTAGCGCCACACCAAGCACTGACCATCCCCAGGCTAGGTGGTAGCGCCACACCAGGTGTGCTAACCATCTCCAGGCTAGGTGGTAGCGCCACACCAAGCACTGACCATCTCCAGGCTAGGTGGTAGCGCCACACCAGGCACTGACCATCTCCAGGCTAGGTGGTAGCGCCACACCAGGCACTGACCATCTCCAGGCTAGGTGGTAGCGTCACACCAGGCACTGACCATCTCCAGGCTAGGTGGTAGCGCCACACCAGGCACTGACCATCTCCAGGCTAGGTGGTAGCGCCACACCAAGCACTGACCATCTCCAGGCTAGGTGGTAGCGTCACACCAGGCACTGACCATCTCCAGGCTAGGTGGTAGCGCCACACCAGGCACTGACCATCTCCAGGCTAGGTGGTAGCGCCACACCAAGCACTGACCATCTCCAGGCTAGGTGGTAGCGCCACACCAGGTGTGCTGACCATCTCCAGGCTAGGTGGTAGCGCCACACCAAGCACTGACCATCTCCGGGCTAGGTGGTAGCGTCACACCAAGCACTGACCATCTCCAGGGCAAGTCATGATGATGGCCGGGTATTATTATTCGTAAGAGGAACGACCAACAGGCGTAGCACTGTGCGGTTCGCCCAGCCGCAGTGCCCACTTGGGACTTTGAGTCACCCCCTCTCGGGAAATAGTTCCCCTGTGATGTATTTTTGTCAGTGGGCAGTGACGGGCAGTGGTGGTTAGGAGGAGGAGGAGGGGAGGGAGCGAGCGATGGGGGCGGGCGGGCTGACGGGCGGGCGGACGGGCGGGCGGGCGGCTGGGTCGTGGCTGGCCGGGGCCATGACGTGAATAATAGGAAGACCAGACCGTCTGCGATTGATGCGTACCTGTCGTGTTGGACGGTGATGGGATTTCCCGTCGTCCGTCCGAATGACTGCGGGCAATAGGTATCTTATTTCCTACCTTACTTATAGGTACCTTATTTATAGGTACTTTATTTCCTACCTTATTTATAGGTACCTTATTTATAGGTACCTTATTTCCTACCTTACTTATAGGTACCTTATTTCCTACCTTATTTATAGGTATCTTATTTCCTACCTTATTTATAGGTTCCTTATTTATAGGTACCTTATTTCCTACCTTACTTATAGGTACCTTATTTCCTACCTTATTTATAGGTATCTTATTTCCTACCTTATTTATAGGTACCTTATTTCCTACCTTATTTATAGGTACCTTATTTCCTACCTTATTTATAGGTACCTTATTTCCTACCTTATTTATAGGTATCTTATTTCCTACCTTATGTAACCCATTTTCATTTCACTGTAGACGGGGTCAGTAAAGCAGAAGGGTCCTCCCCCAGCCCGCCGCTCTACTCCAGCAGGAGGATTAAGGGACGGAAGAACACCCCTTGGTGTCGAGTGAGACTCTATACTGACGTGGAAAGTTTGTAGGAAAGGAGGATAAGGAGGAGTCTCGTGTGATTTCACCCGCCGGACACACACACACACACACACACACACACACTGGGAAAGAATGGTTTTAGCCAGTGACCTGCGAAGATTAACAACGATTCATTAGTGATACACACACACACACACACATTGGGAGAGAATCATTCTAGTCAGGGAGCTGACGAGAATAACAACGATTCATTAGTGATACGTGCATGGTATATTGTCCTCAGGCACCGCCTGCAGTCTTCTCATTGTTTATATCATTAAAAAGTCTTTTGTTTAACCTCGGGTTTAGATATGTTGACATTGCTGGTGTTCTGTCGATTTTTGTCCGTAGTTTAATCCAGTGTTGAGGAACTCCACTGTTGAGGAAACTTTTTTTAAACTCAAGTTGGTTATTATACCTTCTGTCGTCCTCTGTGGGGGTGGTGGTTGTGTACGTGTCTGACGCGAAGAAATTATACTATGTTCAGTTATCTTAGGGTGTTGCTTAGAAACGTAGAGAGAGAGAGAGAGAGAGAGAGAGAGAGAGAGAGAGAGAGAGAGAGAGAGAGAGAGAGAGAGAGAGAGAGAGAGTGTAGATTTCTGAGTCACTTTCAGTAGGTTTATTTCTGTGTGACGGAATGATAAGTTTTGTTGCTCCTCCTTGTATTCTTTCTAGTGTTTCTTCGTCATGGTAGAGTGTGGTGGGCAGAGCCTGGAGGGCGTAGTGTGTGTGTGTGTGTGTGTGTGTGTGTGTGGTGAGAGGGGCCACAAGGGAACCGCTGGGAGACTTCACCACCATCACCACAGTATGACGGAGGTGGGTGGGGGATGGGTGGTGAGTGTGAGGTGAGGGCTGGTGAAGGCCACCCATCCCGGGTGGAGACGTGTGCAGCTGTCATAATCACCTTGTGTGAGAGCCCCTCACCACCCACCCCACACCACAACGTGTCGTGTCGGTATTGCGAGGTAGACGACGCCTCCTCCCTCCCGCTGGATATCTGGACGTCCTAAGTCACCATTCCGGTGGGGGTGAGTGTGTGTGTGTGTGTGTGTGTGTGTGTGTGTGTGTGTGTGTGTGTGTGTGTGTGTGTGTCCGTCTGAGCTGGCTGGCTGGCTGGCTTGGCACCGGATCACCTGATGATGACGACCCACGTCTTCCACTGGTCTTTGTCTCCTCCCCACGAGCATGTGAATCACCCATGGTCCTCCTCCTCCTCCTCCTCTTCGTGGAGCGGAGGTCCTGACGGGCGGCCGGTTCCTCCCTCGTGAGCAGAGGGGGAAGGGAACGAATCTCCTTCCGAGCTTGGAAGACAGACGGAGGAGCCACCACCACCGCCGCCACCACCACACCTGCGTCACCAGATGAGGATGATGATAATGAGGTACCCGGGAACCATGCGAGCGTCAGCGGCACTTCTGGGGACCCGGGGTCAGGCTTCCCTGGTCGTGGACCCTCTCCCGCTAGGGTGAGGGGACGGAGGAGGAGGAGGAGGAACTGTGTGACGCCGGGATAAAACTTGTGGGCGTCTTCCTGGGAAAGTCGGTGTGTGTGTGTGTGTGTGTGTGTGTGTGTGTGTGTGTGTGTGTGTGTGTGTGTGTGTGTGTGTGTGTGTGTGTGTCACGCTGGGTGTGGGTGACTCAATCCGTCTGGGTCGGTCACTCACTGCCCTCCCTCCCTCAGTCACTGCCCTCCCTCCCGGGAATATATTACTGTCAACACAAGAACACTTTGGGCACACCACCACAACCCACCTCACCCTCAACCCCCTAATGACAGCCAAACCACACCACCCACCCTCACCCCACATCACCACCCCCAGCTTGAAAAATGAACCCCGTTGGTGTGAGTGTATATTTATCGAGCGATTAAGATAACGCGATAAGGTGATTTGTGGCAGAGGAGAGAAGCTTAGATAAGCACGAGACAGGTGGGCCACTGATATTGCCGGCAGCTTGAGCCCCAAGCAGGGTGAGGAGGAGGAGGAGGGGAAGGTGAGGTGTGGTATGGCCTTAAAACCTCCCCGCTCTCCCTCCCCCCTCAGCCGTGGAACTTACCTACGTCAGGTGGAGGGAGTCTGTGGTAGGTCAGGTCCAGCCTGACCCACCCACCCGAGCGCTGGGGGGACGACTCTCGCCTGCGTCTGCGGTGGGCTGGTGGCCCTCCTGCTGCTCGTGCTGAGGGGCGCGTCTCGTGACCTCTTTGGGAAGGCCTGAGGAAGTGGCAGTTGCAGGTGTGTGTGGAGGCGGGTGTGAGGAGGGGAGATCTTATGGACTGCAGGTGTGGGGGGAGGCAGGTGTGAGGAGGAGAGACCTTACGGACTGCAGGTGTGAGGAGGGGAGATCTTATGGACTGCAGGTGTGGGTGAGGCAGGTGTGAGGGGAGGACAGGTGTTGGGGGTTGTGGATGTCGAGGGAGGATGGGTCACAGGATCGTCAGATCAGCACGAGAGTAATGATAATGAGATCATGAGGAGGCAAGAGTCGGTCTGCCGCCGCTACTGCTCATAACGAACGGTAGAACACGACGACGAGACACGTGTACCGTCCCAACACACAGGTGTACCGCCATGGCTGGGTGTGGTGTACCGTCCCAACACACCAGTGTACCGCCATGGCTGGGTGTGGTGTACCGTCCCAACACTGTACCCTAATGCTTATCATGACACCCTGACTGGTGTGTTTGGGGGATCTCAGGCGACGACGCCAGGGGTGAGTGTGGTCAAGTGGGTGTGTAACACTCTCTCTCTCTCTCTCTCTCTCTCTCTCTCTCTCTCTCTCTCTCTCTCTCTCTCTCTATCTATCTATCTATCTATCTATCTATCTATCTATCTATCTCATGCTTTGGTATCCTTCTCTCTAACTGCTTTCAAAAGGGGACTGCATCTTTCCTCGGATGGGTTGGGGGCGGTGGAAGGTGTGTCTGTGTACCAATGTAACTCTGTGTATTTCTCGGCGAGCAGGAGAGAGAGAGAGAGAGAGAGAGAGAGAGAGAGAGAGAGAGAGAGAGAGAGAGAGAGAGAGAGAGAGAGAGAGAGAGAGAATGTCACGAGGAAGGAGTGAGGTTGGATAGGGTGAGCATCGTCATGCAACACACATCACACACAGTGTTAACTTGAGAAGCGTGGCCTTCCCTCCGTGAGGACAACACGGTCGCTGGCTGGTATACCGTGTTCTTCCCGCTCTCCTCCCAGCCACCGTGTGTGTGTGGGGGGGAGAGGGGGGGAATTATGTGGTTATAAGTCACAGCATCAACCACCTCTAGGTAGGACGGTACGACCATTTGAGCACGACTAGTACGACCCCCCGAGCACGAACGGTGCCACGACACCCGAGCCCGACGGTACGACCGTATGAGCATGACGGTACGAGACCCCCCAAGCACGACGACACCCGAGCCCGACGGTACGACCGGTTGAGCATGACCGTACGACCTGAGCCTGACGGTACGACCGTTTGAGGGCGACGACCAGACTTGCATACCCCCCTCCTCCCCCACTTCTGAGAACTTCGTCATACCCAACTTGTTATGTCGTCCCCACTGAGAACAGCGCGTCTTAGGGAGGGTCTGTCTAGCTCGCTGATGTCAGGTGCTGACAAGCGATTTTGAGGGAGGGAGGGATATACCTATCCTGACAGCTGACAGGTGTGTGTGGGGGCAGATGGGCACTAAGTGCAGCAGACAGGTGTGAAAGGCTGTTAAGAAAGAGGATGATGGCTGGTGCGAAAGACAGGTGTGACGAGAGGCAGGTGTAGGGCAGAGGTGGTTGTATATGACCCCGTCCCTCTGCTTGTATGTATACAGTAAGGGCGACGTGTTGTTCTTGATGGTTCCTCTCTTCTCTCCACACAGGTGAGGGTGTGAGGCGTGTGGCCAGCTCGGGGGACGGGCGGATCAAGCCGTAAGTAAACCATTATGATGTAGAGTGTTAACGTGCTCGAGAGTTTGTGTGTACAGGGAGTGTGAAGGGGGGTGTATACACCACGACTCCGTGAGGCGAGAGGGAGGGGAGGTGTGTGTGTGTGTGGGGGGGGGGGGTTCTGACAGGTGGCTGTCAACCTCCACGCCAGTTCCCCACAATTTGGCCAGCTGGCTCTTATCCTCCTGTGGTTGTGCTTCGATCTAGAGTTCTGTTACTTCAGTGGGTTTTGCTGTCAGTATTGTGAGCCAGTGTACGAGGGTGTGGTGTGGGAGTCGCTCTCGCCGGGGTAGTGGAGGTAGATGACCTGGTGAACATGATAGTGTAGTGAACATGAAGTCATATTGAAGTCATAGTGGACGCGAGGGTTCAGGGACAGCATAGTCGAAGCTGAATTATTTTTCAGTTGACCCTCGAAATTTGGATCTGAATTATTTTTGAGTTGACCCTCAAAATTTTATCCGTGATGGGTTCAGGGTCGCTCACACAAGCTGTTAGTTGTTGATGATGATAATGATAATTGATGATTATGATTGATACTGATAGTAATAATGATGATAAATGAAGATAAGAGGAGATGAAGACATGTGTCGGACCCGAAGGTGTGTGTCTGTCATTAAGGAACACGAGTGTGTGTGTGTGGTGTTCACGAGCGATGGTCCAGCGAAGTAGCGCAAGGAAACAAAGGAAGGCCCAACCACTCACACACACACACACACACACACACACACACACACACACACACACACACACACACACACACATATATATATATATATATATATATATATATATATATATATATATATATATATATGTATACAAGGTTAAGAGACGGGGGGCCAACACGAGTTGTGACCCTTCCGTTAACGTACACAATCAGTGACCACAAATTGTGACCAGACGTGCACGCACGCGTCCTTGTTCCCCCTCACCCCCACCCCACCTTCACCCCGCCCCCGCAAGGCAGGCATGCACGGAACAAGATCGGAGGTGGGGAGGGGGGGAGGGAGGGGGTGTCGAGGAGGGGGAGAAGGGGGGGAGGGAAGGGATGACGGGGAAATTCCCGGTGCTTTCCTGGGGTGAGTCATGATCTTAGTGGCTTGGGAGTGGAAGGGGGTGGGATGGGAGGGGGAGGGCGGGATTGAGTGATGGAGGGAGGGAGGCACAAACCACGGCTGGCCTCCACTCCCTCTCCAACCCTCAACCATCAGCACCCAATCATTATTTCACCAGTGTGATTCACCCGGGGGTGGTGTGGCGGAGGGGGGGTTGATGCTGCCGCTGCTGTTATCGACGTGCGAGACGCCCGTGTAGAACTGATGACACGGAACACGGTTGGTTGGTTCCATACGGCCACACACACACACACACACACACACACACACACACACACACTCAAAGAAGGTTTCCACGGGAGATGGGTGGGTGGGACGGAGGGAGGTAAGAAATGACAGGTACGCAACGAGACGGGAGAGAGAGAGAGAGAGAGAGAGAGAGAGAGAGAGAGAGAGAGAGAGAGAGAGAGAGAGAGAGAGAGAGAGATGGGGGGGGGGGGACACGACGCGTTTGGGTCAGGAGGACCAAAAGGTGGTAGAAGAGGAGGAGGTGGAGAGGAGGAAGAGGAGGAGCAAGGGGGAATAAGTGTGCACACGACGCCGTCTGTCTGTCTGTCTGGCAACAACAGCAGACTCCCGACCTACGACACCGTCGTCTAAGGGCAAGGCACGACGGACGACGCCACAACAGAAGGGAGAGCTGTGCGGGTGATGACGGCTGCGCGGGACGAGAGGAGGCGCTGCCACGCTGACCAAGACGTTGTCGGCGAAGACAGACGCCCTACGAGGGACGCTGACGAAGGAGACGCCCTGCGAAGAGAGGCGCTGCAGACAGCGCTGGTGCTGAGAATGAGAGATGCTACAAACGGCGCTAACCAAGAAGTCGCTAACTAAGGGAAACGGTACAAACGACGCTAACCAGTGGAAAGCTGGTACGAATTACGCGCGCGTGGTGGTAGAACGGAGCACTCAGGGCTGACGGTGGGCCAGATGGCGGTGCAAACGATGCCCAGAGAGGGATGCAGCTACGAAGGCGCTACACCACAGACCCAGACAACAGAGGGAGTAGGTGGTACAGACAGTGCTATAAATAGACAACAGGCCCAGCCAACAGAAAGGTAGGTGTCGCAAACAGTACTACAGACGGAGGGGGTTGGACGGACTGCAGACGGAGGGGGTTGGACGGACTGCAAACGGAGGGGGTTGGACGGACTGCAGACGGAGGGGGTTGGACGGACTGCAGACGGAGGGGGTTTGGACGGACTGCAGACGGAGGTGGTTGGACGGACTGCAGACGGAGGGGGTTGGACGGACTGCAGACGGAAAGGGTTGGACGGACTGCAGACGGTGGGGTTTGGACGGACTGCAGACGGAGGGGGGTTTGGACGGACTGCAGACGGAGGGGGGTTTGGACGGACTGCAGACGGGGGGTGTTGGACGGACTCCAGACGGAGGTGGCTGGACGGACTGCAGACGAAGGGGGTTGGATGGACTGCAGACGGAGGTGGCTGGACGGACTGCAGACGGAGGGGGTTGGACGGACTGCAGACGGAGGTGGCTGGACGGACTGCAGACGGAGGGGGTTGGACGGACTGCAGACGGAGGTGGCTGAACGGACTGCAGACGGAGGGGGTTGGACGGACTGTAGACGGAGGGGGGTTTGGACGGACTGCAGACGGAGGGGGTTTGGACGGACTGCAGACGGAGGGGGTTAGACGGACTGCAGACGGAGGGGGTTTGGACGGACTGCAGACGGAGGTGGTTGGACGGACTGCAGACGGAGGGGTGGATGGGTGGTGATGCAGACAGGGCGTCAGCCAGGCCCACTTCAGGGGAGGAAGACGACCCAGTTGAGCTTAACGAGAGGAAGACACGTGTATCGTGAGCCAGTAAGGATGAACGCCAGCGGAAGGGTTTGCTTACGATCATAACAAAGAACGAGGGAGGTGGTAGGGGAAGGGGGAGAAGGAGGGGGAGGGGGAGTAGGGAGAGAGAAGGGAGGGAAGGGGGGTTGAAGTGACCCCTTCCGCCAGGCTTTGTTTGTCCCCTTTCCCCCCCTTCCCCAGCACAACCCAGGCGAATGTCCAAGGATTTGTTTGTGTGTTTGTGGTTTGTTAGCCTTTAGTGTGTGGGTTGTGAGCCTTTCATTGTGTGGTTTGTAAGTTGTGAGCCTGTGATTATGGGGTTGTGAGTCACTGAGTGTGTGGGCTGTCAACTCTTGATCGTGTGGGTTATGAGCTCTGCATCGTGTGGGTTATGAGCTCTGCATCGTGTGTGTTGTGAGCCCTGCATCGTGTGGGTTGTGAGCCCTGCATCGTGTGGGTTGTGAGCCCTGCATCGTGTGGGTTGTGAGCCCTGCATCGTGTGTGTTGTGAGCCCTGCATCGTGTGGGTTGTGAGCCCTGCATCGTGTGGGTTGTGAGCTCGTCAGTGTATAGGTTGTGAGCCCTGCATCGTGTGGGTTGTGAGCCCTGCATCGTGTGGGTTGTGAGCCCTGCATCGTGTGGGTTGTGAGCTCGTCAGTGTATAGGTTGTGAGCCCTTGATTGATGGGGTTGTTATCTCTTGATTTTATGGGTTATAACACTCAAATTGTATGGGTCGTGGACCCTTGGTTTTACGGGTTATAAGACTTGAATTGTATGGGTTGTGAACCCTTGATTTTATGGGTTATGAGACTTGAATTGTATGGGTTGTGAACCCTTGATTTTATGGGTTATGAGACTTGAATTGTATGGGTCGTGGACCCTTGGTTTTACGGGTTATAAGACTTGAATTGTATGGGTCGTGGACCCTTGATTTTATGGGTTATAAGACTTGAATTGTATGGGTTGTGAACCCTTGATTTTATGGGTTATGAGACTTGAATTGTATGGGTTGTGAACCCTTGATTTTATGGGTTATAAGACTTGAATTGTATGGGTTGTGAACCCTTGATTTTATGGGTTATAAGACTTGAATTGTATGGGTTGTGAA
>NC_092255.1:19679067-19689067 GCF_036320965.1 Panulirus ornatus | reverse complement strand
GGCAAACGTTCTCATACTGACCACCCCCCCCCCCTCTCCACACACACACACACACACACACACACATATGTATGTGTGTGTGTGTGTGTGTGTGTGTGGAACAAAAAGTTGCCCGGTTAAAGCCATGACAATTAAGAGAGAAGAAGGGAGGATGGGGGGGAGGAGAGAGTGGACAGTGAGAGGGGAGCAAAGCCAAGCTCTTCATTCAGAAAGATTCGAACCCTGGCACCCGCGTCATGCTCCTGAGAAAGGTGAATGACGCGCGTTCACTGGAAGCCTCATAAGACTCATAGGAATATATATATATATATATATATATATATATATATATATATATATATATATATATATATATATATATATATATTGGAAAGGATCACAATTTTGTGCGTGATCAAGATATTCCTATGAGTCCACGGGGAAAATGAAACACGATGAATTCCCAAGTGCACTTTCGTGTAATAATCACATCATCAGGGGAGATACGAGAGAGAAATACAACAGTCAGTTGATGTACGACGAAAAGGCATAGCTACGTCCACGCTGCTCACAGGGCACCACTGCTTCCACTCCAGGTTTAGCAATTTGTTGCTAAAATGGCACCACTGCTTCCCGTTCAGGTTTAGCAATTTCTTGCTGAAATGGCACCACTGCCTTCCCGTCCGGGATCTAGCAGTTTCTAGCTAAGGCGTCAGCACTGCCTTCCATGCTAGGCGAACCATTTCTCGGTGTCGTATGAATAACATTGTCCAGCCTGAGTCACGCAGCCACAGGCAGGCAGGGACGTAACCCACACACACACACACACACACACACACACACAGCACAGTTAGCCATAGCTGACCTCACACTGTATGTATATGAAGCCACTTGCCCGATTATGTATGTAAAATAATAGAAATCAGGTCTCCATGAAGTGTGCTTATGTATATATATATATATTTTCTTTCTTTCATACTATTCGCCATTTCCCGCGTCAGCGAGGTAGCGTTAAGAACAGAGGACTGGGCCTCTGAGGTAACATCCTCATCCAGCCCCCTTCTCTGTTCCTTCCTTTGGAAAATGAAAAAAAAAAAAAGAGAGAGGGGAGGATTTCCAGCCCCCCGCTCCCTTCCCTTTTAGTCGCCTTCTACGACACGCAGGGAATACGTGGGAAGTATTCTTTCTCCCCTATCCCCAGGGAATATATATATATATATATATATATATATATATATATATATATATATATATATATATATATATATATATATATATATCCCTGTAGATAGGGGAAGAAAGAATACTTCCCACGTATTCCCTGCGTGTCGTAGAAGGCGACTAAAAGGTTAGGGAGCGGGGGGGGCTGGAAATCCTTCCCCTCCTATTTTACTCTTCCAGAAAAAAGATGGAACAGAGAAGGGGGCCAAGTGAGGATTTTTTTTTCCCCTCTCTAAGGCTCAATCCTCTGTTCTTCACACTGCCTCGCTGATGCAGGAAATGGGGAATATGTATAAAGATAAATATGTATATATATTGCTTGCGCGCGCGCGCGTGTGTGTGTGTGTCTGTGTGTGTGTGTGTGTGTGTGTGTTGTGTGTTTGTGTGTGTGTGTGTGTGTGTGTGTGTGTGTGTGTGTGTGTGTGTGTGTGTGTACTAAATAAGGGGCATCCGGTCGTGCATTTCGTCAATTGTTTTTAATACCCGCGTGACGTCACAGTAGTTCATTCTTACTCTTGTTAGTCATTATTTGGTAAGTGCTTTCCTGATGGCCTCCCTCTTATGTTCCAACACCCCCCTCCTTGCCTCTCCATGCTGGGAGGGGGGCGTGTCCCTCCGTGTGTGTGTGTGTGTGTGTGTGAGCTCCCGTCATGTCTTTAAGGTTGTGAGTCTCCAGTTCTCGATACGTCCTTTCATTCTCTATCTACCACCTCCCTCTCGTATGGCTTGTTTTTCCCCCCCATTCCTCCTTCACCCCCATATTCAATTCTCATATAATTCTTTTTCTTTCCGTATATTGTTTACAGTCGTCTTTAAACTTCCCTTCCTCAGTACACTGTCTGCCACACTGCCACACCCTCACCACCCACCCAGCCATCGGGATCAAATCCTGCCACATCGTGGCTACTCCTCCTCCTCCACCTCCTCCTCCTCCGCCGCTCACCACGACCCGTGCACATAGCGCTGCCGGCCCGCCCACCTCCCTCCCTCAGCTGTACGTAACGCCGTCTTAAACTGCCCCCACGTCACCTCCGCCCTACGTTATGCCGTGTACTATTTTCGGATTTTCATCTCTGGGGGGTTGAAGGTGTCGCACTGTCATCCCTCGTGTCGCACTGTCATCCCTCGTGTCGCACTGTCATCCCTCGTGTCGCACTTTGTCATCCCTCGTGTCGCATTGTCATCCCTCGTGTCGCACTGTCATCCCTCGTGTCGCACTGTCATCCCTCGTGTCGCACTGTCATCCCTCGTGTCGCATTGTCATCCCTCGTGTCGCACTGTCATCCCTCGTGTCGCACTGTCATCCCTCGTGTCGCACTGTCATCCCTCGTGTCGCACTGTCATCCCTCGTGTCGCACTTGTCATCCCTCGTGTCGCACTGTCATCCCTCGTGTCGCACTGTCATCCCTCGTGTCGCACTGTCATCCCTCGTGTCGCACTTTGTCATCCCTCGTGTCGCACTGTCATCCCTCGTGTCGCACTTTGTCATCCCTCGTGTCGCACTGTCATCCCTCGTGTCGCACTGTCATCCCTCGTGTCGCACTTGTCATCCCTCGTGTCGCACTTGTCATCCCTCGTGTCGCACTGTCATCCCTCGTGTCGCACTGTCATCCCTCGTGTCGCACTGTCATCCCTCGTGTCGCACTGTCATCCCTCGTGTCGCACTGTCATCCCTCGTGTCGCACTGTCATCCCTCGTGTCGCACTGTCATCCCTCGTGTCGCACTGTCATCCCTCGTGTCGCACTGTCATCCCTCGTGTCGCACTGTCATCCCTCGTGTCGCACTGTCATCCCTCGTGTCGCACTGTCATCCCTCGTGTCGCACTGTCATCCCTCGTGTCGCACTGTCATCCCTCGTGTCGCACTGTCATCCCTCGTGTCGCACTGTCATCCCTCGTGTCGCACTGTCATCCCTCGTGTCGCACTTTGTCATCCCTCGTGTCGCACTGTCATCCCTCGTGTCGCACTGTCATCCCTCGTGTCGCACTTGTCATCCCTCGTGTCGCACTGTCATCCCTCGTGTCGCACTTTGTCATCCCTCGTGTCGCACTGTCATCCCTCGTGTCGCACTTTGTCATCCCTCGTGTCGCACTGTCATCCCTCGTGTCGCACTGTCATGCCTCAAACTTTTCTGTCTTTTATTTTTAAACCCATCTGTTTGTTGTGCCCCTCATATCTACAGTCCTGTACCACACGTACGTTATGTGATGTTAAGTAACACGTTACTCCCACCTGCTCTGACGGATACAGGGCTGTTAAGCCTCTCGCACGCCCCTACACACACACACACACACACACACACACACACACACACACACACACACACTGTCCCCCTACCCCCCCCCCCCTCTCCTTCCCGAAGGATCTACCTTCCCTCTTAACGCTTCTTTCAAGTTGTTCGCAGAAGGCCTCGTTAACACCCTCCCATCGCTCATCCTTCCACGGTACTTGAGCCCAGCCATGGGACTCATTCTTAAAGTTTCCCACACTTGACGGGAGGTGGGTGGGTGGCTGGGAGGTGGGTGGGTGGCTGGGAGGTGGGTGGCTGGCTGTGAGGTGGGTGGGTGGCTGTGAGGTGGGTGGCTGGCTGGGCCGACGCGTTTGCCTCATTCGCTCATCCGTTCCAGCAGCCTCCCCCCTCGTGTGAGATGGTTACCATCGCCTCACCTTATGTCTTTACATAACCACTGGTATCATCTTCCACCAACATGACCTCACACACACACACACACACACACACACACACACACACACACCACGCCCCCGCCCGCCCGCCCCTCCCTCCTTTAACCTCGCCCCACTCACAAAAACTCCATCAAGCCTCTCTCTCTCTCTCCCCCTCCCTCCCTCTCTCTCTCTCTCTCTCACCTTTATCTCTCACAAACCTGATAATACAACAACCTGTATCAATGTATCTACAACTCGGGATGAGCCTTTGTGTCCCTCCCTCATTCTCCGAGGTCCCCCCGTATGGGACGGGACCTTCATACGTCCCATGGAGGAGTTGCAGGGGCTTTTGTCGTGTGAGGCAACTCGTACCTTGTGTGGCGGTCACTGTGCAGTGGCTGTGATCCTCCTCGGCTCCATCCGCATTACCTCGTCGTACCCAGCTCCCCCTGACGTAAGCCTGCTTACCCCTGTTGCCCATGTTAGCATGTCATGTATAATGCCCAAAGACTAACTAGACTCTTTCGTTCGTCCCCTCTCCTCCCATCTTCAGCCAAGCCCCCACAGCCCCTTCCGTAGCTTCCCCTGACCGCTTCAAATGCCCTTGGTTCTGCCTACTGACAGCACCTACGTCGCCCCCTGTGTACCACATGGATCCAGTTTGTTCTCTCCTAATCACGCCGCACGTTATCCTGCACGTTCAGGCTACGGTGGATCGAAGCATCTTTCACTCCATCCCTCAGATCTCGTCAACAGCCTGCCCCTTTCCCATTTCTCTCCTACACGCTTCCGACATTCATACACCTCGTAGTCAACCTCCCCTCACTCCTCCTCTCCATATGACCAAACCATTTCAGCACACCCTCTTCAGCACTCCCATCCCTACACTCTCTCTCTCTCTCTCTCTCTCTCTCTCTCTCTCTCTCTCTCTCTCTCTCTCTCTCTCTCTCTCTCTCCCTACTCTATCACGACCCTCTCCCACACCACATAATTGTCCTGAGCAGGTAATGGGAAAGAGTAGGGGGTGGTTGGGGAGGGAGGGGAGATATATCGCTGTTGGTTATGGCATAGGTGGAGGGCGCCAGTACACAGTGGAGGGGAGGGCGGTGGGCTGGGGTGGGCAGATGGTTCAGACGTACCGTCACTGCCAAGTTGTGCCTGCAAGGTCGAGGGCGTCACGCAGCGGGCGTCAGGCAGCGGGCGTCACGCAGCCGGCCTCCTCCTCCTCCTCCTTCTGCTGTTGCTCCCTCCCCGCCAGCTGTAGTGACTGCTTCGTCAACAGGTTTGCCCCCACCCCCCTTGGGCGGTTGAGCTACTGACGGAGGAAGAGGTAGGGCCTGGTAAACAAAGTCCTGGTGTTTTATGCTTGCTGTGGTTCCGAGGGGGGGAGAAAACACTGCCACCAGCATACCCCCTCCTCCCTCTTAGCCACTGTCTCTTCCACTCACCAGGAAAGAGTCCACTTCCCCACCAGGGGAGTGGACGCTCCACAACTCCACCCACACCCAGGGGAGGAGGACACCAGTCCTCACCAGGCTCGACTGAAGGTGCTGATCACCTGCGGGAGGGGGAACGCCCGCCTCCTGCCTCACCAACTCAGTTGTTGTTCTCAAATACTAGCAGACAGTTGACCACATACCTCACACACACACACACACACACACACACACACACACACACACAGCCAGACCCTGCACACCAGGGTAGTGATTGGGGAAGGGACAGACTGCTTTGCTGGCAAATATTACAATCGTTTTTGAGGATATAGATGATATGTGTGGTGAGCGGTTCCTGATATATATATATATATATATATATATATATATATATATATATATATATATATATATATATATACACGGCCCCAGAGTGGATTAATTACCTCTCAAGTCTGGTCATCACACCTAGCGAAGCACAGATGTCTGATGGAGAGGATCCAGAGAAAAGAACATAGTTAAGATGGTTTGTGGAATAAGACAGCTGAGCTACAGTGAGGGGTACTCGGGGCTACAGATCTGTCCCCCCACGGAGGAGAGAGAGAGAGAGAGAGAGAGAGAGAGAGAGAGAGAGAGAGAGAGAGAGAGAGAGAGAGAGAGGCGTGACCTGATTACAGCCTCCAAGTTTCTGAACACAGGTGGACGACAATTAGCGAGCAGGTCTTCGCGAGACGTACACACACACACCACCACCACAGCGACCAGAGGCCAGCCACCACAACACGCTGGACGAGGAACATCACAAGAATGGTCGTGTGGTGGTTGTGTGTGGTGGCGTGTGGTGTGATTGTGGTGGTCATGTCCCTTGGTAGTACACCAGGGGAGAACCCAAGCTCACGTCACGTGAGGCCACCGTCACCAGCGGGGGTTGTAGAGAGAACCTGGAGCGTAATGTCCAAAAATATCGTCGGGAAGGATTTCCCCAGGTTTGACAGGTTCTCATTACGGCAGAGGCCACCTCCTCCTCCTCCCCCGGCTGACGTGAAGACCCCCCTTCCCCTCCCCCCTCCCCCGGCTGACGTGAAGACCCCCCTTCCCCTCCTCCCCCTTCACCCAGCTGACTAATAATAGCCTTAAGTAGGATCCCGGATGTGTTTCCACTCGTCCGGGAAACGTACATTTTGGGGTCTGTCTGCATATATAGGCGTCAGTGACATACGACCTGGGCTCGTGTTTAACGGGGTGTCGGGGACGGAGGGGATGGTAGGGTGTTGGGGTCACATCTCGGCATCCAGGTTGACGTGGGGTGTGTGTGTGTGTGTGTGTGTGTGTGTATGTGTGTGTGTGTGTTTATGTGTGTGTGCGTGTGTGTGAACGAAACTCCCAGGTTGACGTGTGTGTGTGTGTGTGTGTGAACGAAACTCCCAGGATGACGTGGGTGTGTGTGTGTGTGTGTGTGTGTGAACGAAACTCCCAGGTTGACGTGGGTGTGTGTGTGTGTGTGTGTGTGTGTGTGTGTGTGTGTGTGTGTGTGACTGAAACTCCCAGGCAGGACCAGGGCGTGGCTGGAGTACGTACTACCTCATGGGTACATGTAACACTCCACCACCTCCTCCACCACCACAGAGGGAGACATCGTGGATGGTGTAACCTCCGTCCTGAGAACCCTGGCTCGGGGTGTTTGTTGATCCTGCCCTCGTGTAAACTGGCATCTTCCTCCTCCTCCTTCTCTTCCTCCTCTCCTTCCTCCTCCTCCTCCTGGACATAGTGGCCGCCTCTGTGTGTGTGTGTGTGTGTGTGTGTGTGTGTGTGTGTGTGTGTGTGTGTGTTTCCTAACCCGGCTACATCAGCCATTTCGTTCTCCTGTTTACATTGCTGTGTAAGGATTCGTGGATTGCGTCAGAGGATGGATGTGGCAACCCTCCTCCTTCTGCAGGAGGAGGAGGAGGAGGCTCTCCTCCGTGCCACTGTCGTCCACATGAGACTCATTACCTAATTGTGTCTACGTCAGGGCACGGTGTCGTGGCGACGTGTGGCGTGCGCAACGCTGCTCTCAAGACTCTCTCTCTCTCTCTCTCTCTCTCTCTCTCTCTCTCTCTCTCTCTCTCTCTCTCTCTCTCTCTCTCTCTCTCTCTCTCTCTCTCTCTCTGCACCGCCTCGCTCTAGCCCGTCCAGCCGAGGGTGGAGCGAGGTCCCTCCTCGCCTGTTTGGTTGGCTCCACGTCTCCACCGTCGCGGGGGAGGGTAAGGCGGAGGGCGTGACAGTCTGCTGGACATGACGGGGATACAGGAGCGGCTTGACCGTCGTCAGCGCTCCTGACGATGAACCAGATATAGTCGTGGAAGGAAAAACAAAAACAAAAACACAGGATTAGCGAGGTCTAAAGTGTTTAGTGAAGCGTGGTGTGTGTGTGTGTGTGTGTGTGTGTGTGTGTGTGTGTGTGTGTGTGTGGAGCTGGGGTGTGGGGAGCTTAACAGACGAGATCTGAGAGGCTTTGAGGGGGGGGGTGAACGGGGTGTAAGAAGCTTGGGGACCCGTGGGTCAGGGGGAGCTTAGGAGACGTGGGTCTGGAAAGCGTGAGAGGGGTGAGGGGGGGTTGAGGGGTGAGAGGAGGTGTTTAGGGTAGGCATATGGCCTAGGGGAGCCTGGGGTGCGAGTGTGGGGTTGGGGGGTATAAGATGATAACCACCCCTGGAGGTCGAGGTTATTATTCTCTCCTGACCACCCCGTGTCGTCGGTCGGGGGATGGTAATATAACCCCACCACACCCCACTCACCCACAACCCCACCACATTACTCACCCACAACCCCACCATACCCCACTCACCCACAACCCCACCACATTACTCACCCACAACCCTACCACACCCCACTCACCCATAACCCCAACATACCCCACTCACCCACAACCCCACCACATTACTCACCCACAACCCTACCACATCCCACTCACCCACAACCCACCACATTACTCACCCACAACCCCACCACACCCAAACTCACCCACAACCCCACACACCCCACTCACCCACTACCCCACCACACCCCACCCACCCACAACCCCACCGCACCCCACTCACCCAAAACCCCACCACACCCTAACTCACCCACAACCCCACCACACCTCAATCACCCACCACACCCCACTCACCCACAACCCCACCGCACCCCACTCACCCACAACCTCACCACATTACTCACCCACAACCCCACCACACCCCACTCACCCACAACCCCACCACACCCCACTCACCCACAACCCCACCACATTACTCACCCACAACCCTACCACATCCCACTCACCCACAACCCACCACATTACTCACCCACAACCCCACCGCACCCCACTCACCCACAACCTCACCACATTACTCACCCACAACCCCACCACACCCGCACTCACCCACAACCCCACCACACCCCCACTCACCCACAACCCCCAGACGTGTGTGTGTGTGTGTGGTACTAAGGAACAGGTGCACATCTGACCCTGGAGGAAGAGTGTAGGGACGTAACGTTGTGTCTTCGTCCCAGTGTGGCTTGGAAGGCCACCAGTGTCAAGGACAGTGAGGGACACGCACCTCCGGGATGCTAGCTGTCCTCGCTACTGTGTGGTGTGCAGCCAGGTAACGACCCGGGCGAGGAACTGGGCGAACTGCGCTCTTTGGAAATGGTCGAGGGAAGGTTGGTCGGGTGTTGGAAGAGGAGGGGGAGGAGGCTGTCTTGTGAGTACTGTCTGTGGGTGTGAGAGGCTTGTCTGTGAGTGTAAAAGGCTGTTTGTGAGTATGTGAGAGGCTGTCAGTGAGAGTGTGAGAGGCTGTCTGTGAATGTGAGAGGCTGTCTGTGAATGTGAGAGGCTGCCTGTTAGTGTGAGAGGCTGTTTGTGAGTATAAGAGGCTGTTTGTGAGTGTGAGGGGCTGTTTGTGAGTATATGAGGGGCTGTTTGTGAGTATGTGAGGCTGTTTGTGAGTATGTGAGGCTGTCAGTGAGAGTGTGAGAGGCTGTCTGTGAGTGTGGGAGGATGTTTGTGAGTATAAGAGGCTGTCTGTGAGTGTGGGAGGCTGTCTGTGAGTGTCAGAGGCTGTTTGTGAGTATGTGAGGCTGTCTGTGAGAGTGAGTGAGCACTGCTCGCTGACCCACAGTGCTGTAGACCGACTGATGCAGAGGTTCAAAGATGTGGCCGGTGGACCTCAGTGTAAACAAAGGTGTTTCGCTGGTGAGGACACCGAGCGCACACGCACAAAGCAGGCATTTTGGACGATAATTTTGTGTTACCGTAAATACGCAAGGCGGTGCGCACCCTAGCTGCATCATATATGCCAGACAGAATATTGGAATATTTAGGATCCGTCGCAGTTTAAATGTGACACGAAAGACACAGTGTGGAATCTCCACAAATAGGGCTTTTTCTTGACTTCATTTTTTGTTTGTCGTTCGGTCTGAGTTGCTCAACTCGACCAGATACGAAAAAGAAGCAATAGTAAAACGAAAGAAATATATACAATTCCATCGCCCAGAAATAAACGTTACCAAGGACGAATCCGATACATGAAATTATATTGTTACAAGAACAGCGCAGACTCTGTGTGGTGATTGAATAAGCTTTGAAAACACGAAAGATAATTTCGACGTCTCGACTCGCCACAGTTTCTCCACTTCGACGTACAATGACTCAAGAAAATAGTGGTGTGACGTTA